>NW_022196905.1:106631559-106644456 GCF_008632895.1 Mastomys coucha
GTGAAGGGAGGGAGGGGAAGCAAGAGGAAGAGACCTGTTATCTGCTGGGGACTCCCTCGGACCACAGGGCAACTCTCCAAGTTTCTCATGAGCCACGTGATGGTGACGGGAGGCCACCTCAGCCTCTACCTCACCCTAGAGCTCGCCCTGAGGTTTATAGAGGCCTGGAGTTATTTTCTGTTCCTTTTTGTTTGTTTTCAGAGGTAGAGTCTCACTTGAGTGGAACTCAGGTGACCTCAAGTGAACTCCTCAGCCTCCTGCCTCAGCCTCCTGAGGGCTGGGGTGACATGCATGTACCATCATGCCTAGCCAAAGAGCCGCATCCGTGTTTGAAGCACTCGGACTTGTGCTGAGGAACACAGAATTCACAAACTGTTCAATGCAGGCCTGCACACACACCATCAAAATAATGTTATGTGCTTTCAAAATAAACCACCACATGCCCTCACAATAATTATGGTTAAGTTTGTTCTTCCTGAGAGATATGGGGGGGGGGGGGCTTGAGTGACTCCGCAGATCCTGCTCCCTCTGCTGTTTAGGCTCGCTGGCTCATTCAGCCCCTGAGGGTCTGTTGAGCACCAGGATGTGGTGGTTGCAAGGTGGAACAGCTGGGCGTGTTTATTAGGCAGCACAGACACTCCCTCCCACAACCTGGTAGCAGGGGCTCACCACAGCCAGCTCCCGAGGGGAGGAGCCACCCAGACCCCTTCCTCTGAGGTCAGACCCCAGCCTGGGTTTTCCCAGGAGGGAGAAGAGGAGGAAAGGAGGCAGAGAACTAGGATGTAGGCTGTGGGAGAGGGGCACCAAGACAGATGCAAGCACTCCACACTCTGCACCTTTCTCTGGAGAAGCAACCCAGAACCCTTGCCCTAAGGAGCCCAAGATCTGCAGAGGCCTTCAATGTTTTCACACAGCACTCAAGGGAGGACAATCAGGGTGCTACCTTCCCCAGGGTAGGCCGGTCAGCCATACTGGTGGCTCCTGAGCATCTAGAGGACCTGCCACCTTCTGCCTAACCAGCCCCTTCCTATCACCTAAGGCCACAGAGCACTGTCCCAGCCTGTAGAAATCTCTCCTTTTTTAAAGGTGTTTCAGTTTGCCCACCACATCCTGTCTAACTGAACCCATGCCTGTGAATAAGGACCAGCCAGTAACAAGGACACAAACAGCAAGGCCAAGCTAACACTGAAACCAAGCCCTTCTGAGGTAAGCCATCAACAAAGTAGCCAGACCTAAGCGCACAGGGGCAGCACCCTGCATCCCTACTGACATGATTAGCCCTATTCCCACTGGCCCAGATCCAACCTCTTTCAACGGCTTTTGCAAATACAGATAAATAATTAATTAGCTAATTTTAAGTAAGTTCTATTTATTTTATATGGGTGTTTTGCCTGCGTGTCTAAGAGAATGTCTGATCTCTGGAACTGGAGTTACAGATAGCTGTGAGCTGCCATGTGGGTGCTAGGAATTGAACCCAGGTCCTCCGGAAGTGTGGCTAGTGCTCTTAACCAGTGAGCCATTTCTCCGGCCCAATTAACTTTTAAAAGATGGCCCCCTCACCCCCAAATCCTCTAAAACCATTGTTACAACTCATTTCTCAGATGGGGAAACTGAGGCTGTCTCCCTAAGAGGCTGCCTTATACCACACTCCCCAGTGAAGGCTCACTGCCTCATCCATTTTCTCCCACACCCCAGGGCGGCTGAAGCTCCCTTCTCCTCAGGACAGCCCAGCTGAGACCCTTTCCCTCCCAGAGCTCACTGTCATGCCTTCTAAGGAAGGCAGAGAACTACTGAAGAACCATCATGGCCCCCATGCTCTGTCTGAGAGGCTGGCTGTGGGTGTCAGTGGAGACAGGAGTGGGCTCTGTGTCTGGCTAATCAAGACCTCATGAGTTAGAAGAGGGAAGGAGGAAAACCACTCACCCCACTTGGGCCTCAGTTTCCCTGGCTATAGAGCAGGACCATGCGCTCCTTCCCAGGTTTCCCATCCACGTGTGTCAGATGATGACACTGTCAGGATGGTCCCAAGGTGTGACCTTGTGGGGAAGAAGTGGGGTTGGACAGGATCTGGGCCTGGAGGCTGCTATCCCTGCAGACAGGATCAAAAAGAGTCCATTTTCTCCATGACCCAGATCCCAGGCCTGTCGTGAAAGATTGAAACTGCCCACATCCCCTCAAGTGCCTCCTGTGGTTTGGTTTCCGTCCCGCCGACAGGATCCTGTGGTACCAGCTAGGCCTGTGTATATGTGGCATGTATATGTGGCGTGTGTACTGCGTGTAGCATGTGTGCTGGAGCCTGCCTCTGCAGGAGGAGGTAGTCAGCAGATATGCCAGGAAGATCAAGGCTCAAACACTGAAGCCCCTCTCTAACCCAAGACCTCTTGACAACCTGGTTTATGGCCAAACAAACTGGACTTTTGAATTTTTAAAGCCCCAGACTTTTGAATTACAAACTCAATTACTTGAGGTTGTCTGAAATCTTCCACTTTCGAAACTTCACATTTGAGCACTGCATTTGGAGAGGGCGGGTATACCACACTGGTAAAATGGAGCATGTCCGGCCGCCCAGGAAACTGGGTGGGGGCCTTCAGAGTCCCACAGAGCCCTGCAGACTCTCCCTGTACCACAGACCCCATAGTCATCTGCTTTCAACTCCTGATCCATGCTTCCTTCTCGGCTTCGCATCTCCTGGCCCTGCCAACTTTCCTTTGGGCAACTCGAGGCCAGCTCATGCTTTGAACCCAGCTCAAAGGCAGGCTTCCTGTCTGAGGATGTATTTCCAGTCATTCCTATGAAAGCCATCTCCTCTTTGCTCCTACAGCCCTTGGTCACCCAGTGTCTCCGGCAGACATTAATGTGTATGCATTTGACAATTTGCTCTTGGCCAAAACATACACACACACACACACACACACACACACACACTAGCCTTGCCAAATGGGTGGCTAGTGCTTCCACCCCAGAAGCTCTAAGCTTCCCAGGGGAAAGCCTACCTTCTGACCACTTGGGACCTCCTCTGTCTCCTCACTCAGGTGTCTTCCTGAACAGCCAAGAGCTCTTCAGGCAGGGCTGACTCCTTCCGAATCCTCTGCCGTGAGCATATAGCAAAGCAGGTGTTTAATAGATGCCCAGGCTGTATCTCAGCTCGCCCACAGCCTCCCTGGCTCGTTTTTCCCATCTGATAAATGGGAGCGTGGAGAAGCTCGGGTGGTAAAATGGTCACCTCAGTTGGTGTCATCTTCTTCGCGTTTAAGGCTAAGTCTGTTAGCTGAGAGTCTTAAAGACACCATCATAGTCCCTGACAGTGTGACAAGTCATTCCTCCGATTAAAAGGCCGACTCTATTTCCCCTCCTTCTGAATCTGTACTGCCCTGACCCATTGTTAGCCCTTGGAGGGTAGCAGGGGTGATGCTGTGCTGGTGTCAAGAACCCCTGTGGCATCAGCCTGTAAGCCCTGTTACTCGGGAGGCTATACAGCAGGAGGATCTCAAGTTCAAGGCCAGCCTGAGCAATTTAATGAAACTTGCTCCTCAACCCCTACCCAATCCCCTGAAAGAAAGGAAAAAAGAAAAACAAGGGCTGAGGCAGAGGTGTGACTCGGAGTTAGTGATTGCCTCACATGTAAGGTGTCCTAGGGTCCAGTGGGGGGGGGGGGGGGGGGAGGCAGGACGAGAAGGCAACCAATGTGGCAGGTAGCAGACCCAAGAGCTGCATGCTTTTGCACTGAGGGGACAGAATCTGAGTCAGACAGAAAACAAGCCTGATTGGGCAGCTGGTTCCCACCCTAGTTGGCACATGTGACCTCACTGGCAAACCTACCAGCAATTATGGCTGCCAGCATGGAGCTGACACTGGGCATCTCGTGCGTGGAAATTACCCGTGCCTGCCACAGAGACACTCAACCTAGAGAATGAGGCTGTCCGGACCCTTGTGTGAGCGTGCTGAGCCTCACCCCCCACCCCAGCTCTACACACTGTAATCCTCACGATAGCTCTGTGGGGCCTTATCGCCACCCCCTTCCGCAGCAGCACAGTCACTTGCTGTAAGCAGCCCCTCACACGCTAAATCAGAGACCTGAACGCTCCTCCATGGTGCCAGCGTGCAGGGCTGAGACCAGACCAGAGGACTTCTCCTTATACCTGGCACTGCCCGCCGCTGGTTGGCCACACCCACATCTGTGCTCATTGGTCCATGCTGTGCTCCTCAGAGCCAATCACAAGGAAGAGAGATGGTCCGGGCCTCTCAAGAGTTTGCCCTCGCTGTGTCTGCAATGATAGATAGTCCCTCAAAGATGGCCGCATCCTGGACCCCAGAATCGACACAGCTGTTCTTATATAGCGAAAATTCACTCAACATTTGTGACCAATGAGAAAATTACGGGAACTGAGGAGAGAGGAGGAGGTGGAGGGAGGTTGAGAGGACACAATCTTGAAGTTGATTTAATTGCTACTGGCTGGTTAGAGTAACTGCTAACTTGATACAGCCGGGAAGCACCTGGGTAGAGAGCTTTTGGGGGTTGTTAATTTGTTTTAGTTTTTTTCATTGAGAGAGAGAGAGAGAGACAGAGACAGAGACAGAGAGACAGAGAGACAGTAGGTGGTGGTTCTGAGACATCCAGGTAATGCTGAGAATCATCCCAGATGCACTCCTAAGTGCTGAGCCATCTCTTCAGCCCTGAGAAGAAAACCTTCTTGAGGGATTGTCTAGACCAGGCTGGCCTGTGAGCCTGTGGGCCATTGTCCTGGTGGGTAATTGGTGCAAGAAGGCCCAGCCTGCTGTGGGCCAGCTTTCCTGTTAGCTCTTGACTGAGGCGGTAATGTGGCTAGCAGCTTGAGTTTCTGCCTTGACGCCTCCTCAGTGATGGACTGTGACCGGAACTGTGAGCCAAACAAACCCTCTCCTCTGTTGAGTGGCTTTTAATCAGGCTGTCGCTCACAGTGGCAGAAAGGAAACTAGCCCCATGTGAACTCGTCCCTCTCCCAAGAGGCACTCGGAGACTGTAGACTCTCAGACAGGTCATGCAATAGGGATAGAGCTTTGAACATCTGTCCTTAACCACGACCCTGACACCCACTGAGCACGGACAACAGGCCAAAGACCACAACATCCTACGCAACTCAGAGAGGAAGAGACTCAGGAGCCGAACCACAGCTGCTTGTCCCACACGGCTCAGCAGGCTTCTTGTGTGCTCACTGCCCCTGTCACCCAGGGGAACACTGCGTGTACCCGCCGCCCGCCTCTCTGTGTATCAGTCTCCCTGATCACTCACAAGAACTACTTCATCACCAGGCTGGGCTGAGATCTCAGAACCTGTATCCTGAGAAAGCAGAAGTGATCCTGGGCCCTGCTGAGTCAGCGATGGGTACTTCCAGCATTTACACGGCACATGTACAGAGGACGCCCTGCCCCCCCACCCCCACCACCACCACAGCTCAGACACAGAACCCCGGGGCTGGAGCCAAAGGCTGGTCAGATCTGTCCAAGCACACTTCCAAGCCCATGCTTTCTCGGAGAGGCACATGCTGCGCTCTGCCCTCTGCGCGTATTACAAGGCAGCGGGGATGGAGGAGGCCAAGGGGCAAGGCTGGGAGCTAACTCCTGGATGGAGCAGCTGGCTCTGGGGTCGCTGGCCACTGCCAACTGCTGACTTCTGTTGAGAGCATTTCTTTCATTGGCAGCCCCATGGAAACCCTCTGCTTCTCTGCTCCACCCCGCAGCACCGAAATCTCTACTCTTTCCAATCTTACTTGAGACCCTTGCTGCAAAATGCCGAGCTTCCAAGAGAAACAAATTGTCTGATTTCCCACTTTTGCCTAGAACCAGAAACAGTGTGTGGGGGGTGGGGGGTGGGGGGCAGAAACAGCGCCACCGAGTGGCTGCCACAAACAGGCCCTTTCCTTTCCCTGCATCCTGGCTGGCTTAGGGCTCCCTCTTAGAGGTAGTGCAGAAAGATCCACCTGTGGGAAACATCCCACCAAGAGCCTCTGGAATGTCCCTCTGCAGATCAGCACCTCACTACCTCATGGAGGTCCCCAGTGGGAAGAATGTTGCTTTGCTCCATCTGACACAGAGCGGCTTCTAGAAAACACTTATTGAGCTAATGAACAAAAGTGTGTGTTTCAAGTTGCCCCCTTCCTGGGTGGGGGTGGGGGGGCTGACAGACAGGAACTGGGCCTGACTCACTCTGGCTTCTCAATCTTCCAGGGTTTCCTCACTTCACCCTATGAGCCCAGCCCAGTTACAGCCTCAGCCACGACACCTCCTTCTCTGTGTGACCAGTGCCTGGGACAGTCGTGGTGGACACTTGAACAATGGTCCGGAGCTGACACTTCCCTATGCTGAGTCCTGAGATAGTCCAGCCAAAAACATCTCCACCTCCCCCCCCCCCACACTGGCACATATATACAGACATCTGTGAGTGCTTCAACATGCAATGAGATCACTGGACACGAATAAGGTTTCGTGGGTTCCAGTTCTGGTGAGATGTGTGACCTCGCATGGGTGCCTTTCCCTCTCTGAACTCCATCTTCCCCCACTACAAGGCAGTTTTCCTAACCTGGGGCTTTTTGACACAGGATGTGAGAGGGGAGTGTGGATGTGAAACTGGTCCACTCTTACACAGCGTAGACTGACATGCTTATCCCCATCTGTTTTTTCTGGAAGACATCAAGAACAGCCACTGCCTGCATCGCAGAAGGATCTGCATTTAGAAGTTGAGAACCTGGGAGGGGCAGTCAGTCATCACTGTGAGGACGAATAAAGGCAAGAAGAGGGCTGAGGGGCCGCCATATTTGTGGCAGGGACACTTAGCTATCGGTATCGGTAAAGGTCCCTTCTTCTCACGCAGACATAGCTGCGGCTGGGCAAGAGCCGCCCATGCCAAAATGCCGAATCCCAGCATCCTTTGCAACACATCAGACTACAAATCCCAGCATTCTTTGGCCCACCGGGCTAGATCTCACAGGCCAGATGCACAGTGTTTCCTCCCCCACCAAGGCCCAGTGCGCACCTTCCCACTTTCCTATCTACCTCTGAGCCCACGGGGATTCCGCCAGAAGGGAGAGTCGAGCTGCAAACTGGGTCATTAAGTCACTAGGGCGCGGGGACCCCCCACTTAGAAATACCTTCTGTAAGCCAGGAATCATGCGAGGCAGGCTCCCAGGCACTAGAGTAGCCGAGGCAGGAGAATTGCTTGAGCCCAGAAGTTTAGAGACGGTCTGGGAAACATGGTAAGGCTCATGAAAACCAAAATTAAAATAAAAGGTGATGGCGCACGCCTTTACCAGCACTCTTTTTTCCAGCACTTGGGAGGCAGAGGCAGGTGGATTTCTGAGTTCAAAGCCAACCTGGTCTACAGAGTAAGTTCCAGGACAGCCGGGGCTATACAGAGAAACCCTATCTCGAAAAACTAATAAATAAATAAATAAATAAATAAATAAATAAGTAAAAAGTGCGAAGGTATGGGGGAGAACACAAAGAGAGAAGGCATGAACAATGGCCTGCCTTTTCATATTTGGGACGCTCGGCCTGTTTGTTCCTGAAGTTCACACAGTCTTAAGCAGCTTGAACCTCCTACTGCACAGGACAGCGGGCAAATCAGAATGCCTCTCCTTCGATGGCTCAAGCCCAGCAAACGTCTAGAACATTCATCTCTTGAGACCCTGGAATAGGTCTGCAGTTTGCAGCCTACCCTAGAGCTATGGAGTCCCTTGGAGGGAGTCTGGTGGGCTGCCCTACTGTCCCCCTGACCGGTGGGCTGCTCTACTGTCCCCCTGACCGGTGGGCTGCTCTACTGTCCCCCTGACCGGTGGGCTGCTCTACTGTCCCCCTGACCGGTGGGCTGCCCTACTGTCCCCCTGACCGGTGGGCTGCCCTACTGTCCCCCTGACCGGTGGGATGCCCTACTGTCCCCCTGACCGGTGGGCTGCCCTACTGTCCCCCTGACCGGTGGGCTGCTCTACTGTCCCCCTGGGCTGCCATACTGTCCCCCTGACTGCCTGGTGGGCTGCCCTGCTGTTCCCCAAGAAGCAGTGTTTTAAGGGTTTTCGGGTTGCATCTTTCTGTCTG
The DNA here is from genome assembly GCF_008632895.1 of Mastomys coucha. NCBI lineage: Eukaryota > Metazoa > Chordata > Mammalia > Rodentia > Muridae > Mastomys > Mastomys coucha. The sequence goes on from NW_022196905.1 coordinate 106,639,627, forward strand.
GGTTTTTGTTGTTGTTAGTTTTTTTGGTTTTTTTGGGGTTTTTTTTGTTTTTGTTTTTGTTTTTGTTTTTTTTGACAAATGGACTCTGTAACTTCAAGGAACTGCAAAGCCCCCACCCAGAGATAACCCGGTGAGATGGGACACGCTGTATCTCATAAGGCGGAGTTTCACTTCTCCACGAAGCCTTCTGGCCTCAACTGCTGACGCAGGGCACGTGGCTTCACAGAGATCCTCGGATACTTGCTTAGAAAGGAAAAAGAAACTCAAGTGCACAGCATCAGGAGCCTGGAAAGAAGGGAAAGAGAAAAATACTTGTGTGTGTGCCCCAGTCAGCCAGCGGCTCTCGAGTATGAAGGGCATCGAACCTTCTGACGAACATGTTTGGCATGGAGATGCCCTAGGCTCACCCTCAGACAGCCTGATTCACAAACACTGAAACTCTAAGAAACGCCCATGAGGGCTGGGGAGGTGGCTTGGGGGGGGGGAGGGGGTGAGAGAGCTTGACCATTAAAGGCTGGGCATGAGTGTGTGTGCCTGTGACTTCAGCATTGAGAGGGGAAAGACGTGTATATTCAGGGAGCTTAATGGTCAGACTGTAACAGAAACAGTGAGCTGTTGATTTGGCTAGAGACCTGGTCTCATGGCAGTAAGGTACACAGTGACAGAGGAAGACACCCAGGGCCCTGCTCCCCTCTCTCCCCCTCTCCCTTTCCTTCTCCCTCTCCCCTCCCCTCTGTCTCTCTGTATCTATATGTCTCTCTCTCTCTCTCTCTCTCTCTCTCTCTCTCTCTCTCTCACACACACACGCACACACACACACACACACACACATACCATGTTGGTTTCTAACACGGCTCAGAAGGCTATGGCACAGGCAGGGTCTAAGTGCCCTGGGTGTCTGAATGATATAACTGACATTCAGAGCCTAGTGGATCACTGTCTGCCAAGCATTATTGCCAGATAGGTCCTCTCATTTCACTTTTTTGAAAATGAAATAGGGTAGCTCCTATTCAGAACCCCATTTCACAGATGTGGAAACTGAGGCACAAACCCAGATCTGGAGCTGCGAGGCCCTATGGAGTCTGTGGTGGTCTATCCTTGGTATCCTAAAAGGCCTCTGTTTTCAAACTGGGGGTGTTACTAGAACCCTCATTATAAGACACGGTAAAGAGTCCAGAAAACTACCTCAAGATGTCATTCGTAATCAAGCATCTAAGAGACAGAACTACATACAGTCCAGTCTCCCAGCCCATTCTGCAGATGCTAAAACTAGGGCCCAGCTTCTCCATGGATAGCTCGTAGGGAAGGGATGGAAGACCCAAGGACATAACACTGAGCTGTGCCTCAAGGAGCCCTGATTGACAGATTATAAGACCTCGTGGGAGCAGCTGTACAGGGGTACAGAGACCTCTCTCCTGGGCTGAGGTAGACAGAAGCCTGTATGGGGTTCATCTACTCCTCAAAGAGTTGGGAGAGTCCAGAGCCACCCACCCCAGCTCTCAGATGACACCCTGGCCTCCCACGTGCCAGACACTCCACAAATTTAAGCCAAGCCTTTCAGAAGAGTCCTGAGCCAGCCCCTTCTCCAGCCTGAGTGAACCGTGAACCAGGCATGCACACAGCAGCAGCCAGGCACTGAGACAAGCCAGCCTTGCCCTTGACAGAAGCCAGAACCACAGATCCCCTCGGAAAGTGGAAGGAGGGAGAGATAAAGGGAAATCGAGGCTTTCTTAAGACACAGCAAACACAAGACCTCCTCCACCACTTCCTCACTGTGTGACCTCAGACCTGTGGCCTGCCCTCTCTGAGCCACATAAATATCATGTCAAACTCTCAAGGAGCTGCTCCGGAGTCACTGTAGGTGGTGGTTATCTGTGCCAGGCTCCCTAGTCTTAAATGTCTCAGGAGAGAAGCAGAAGGAGAGTTAGGCTTTCAGTGGAGAGCATGGTCAAAGGGTCTTCCATATGTAAAGAACTTTTATATATAAAATAAACCATAAATATGGGGGGGCAGATTTACACAGAAGAGTCAGAGATAATAAGGGAACCACAGCCCAACTAGATCAGCATCAATAATGACCCACACAGGCCACCAGGAAGGTGACTCAGTGGGTGAGAGATGGCTTGTTCTGTGAGCGTGAAAGTTCAAATACCCAGAACCCACATAAAAAAAACCACACATGATGGTACATACTTGTAATCCCAGTGCTGAGGAAGCAGAGGCAGGAAGATGCATAGGGCTCACCGGCCAGCCAACTTAGCCTTAGTCAGTGAGCTCAGTGTCCCAGCGTGAGACCCTGCCTCATCAAATAAAGAGCTGCAAGTGGAAGCATCTCAGGCAGAAGGCAGGCAGCCCTTGTGTTGGGGAGGCTTCAAGGCCTTTGCACCCCTATGACATGCCATGAACAGAGTCAGCAGGCAGACACTGTCGTGACCAGACAGCTCGCATATCTTTAAAAAGGGTAATGAGGGGCTAGAACGATGGTTCGGTGGTTAAGAGTACCAGCTGTTCTTCCAGGAGACCCAGGTTCAATTCCCATCAATGACAATGGTGGTTTCGCCAGCATCTGTAACACCAGCTGTAGGGGAAGTTGATCCCCTTGTGTCCGGAACATGCACTCACACGCAAAGACCCGCATAGATACTGGCACACGTATATGCAAAATAATTTTTTTGAGACACAGTTTCTCCTTGTAGCCCTGGCTGTCTTGGAACTCATTTTATAGACCAGTCTGGCCTTGAACTAACAGAGATCCTCCTGCCTCTGCTTCCCTTTGGGTCTATGAGAGACCTTGAAAAGGCTTATGAGAATCAGAGAGTGACAGAAAAAGATATCCCATGTTCTCCCTCTGTATGCACATCTGGATATCACACAGCGGCATGGAGTCACCTATGGAAATGTACTCACAGGACCAATACACAAAGCAAAACTATATCACAAAGTGTTCGTTGTAGTGCTGGTCAATAATAATAATAATAATAAGAAGAAGAAGAAGAAGAACAAGAACAAGAACAAGAAGAACAAGAACAAGAACAAGAACAAGAAGAACAAGAAGGAGAAAGAGAGAGAGAGAGAGAGAGAGAGAGAGAGAGAGAGAGAGAGAGAGAGAGAGAAGTGGACCTGACAGCACTTAAATGCCCCAAGGCAACCTTTGCCAGCAGCCACTGAACTGTCCGCTGGGGAGCACGGAGAGCCTGAAGGAGGTGGTCTGTGGCTAGGCACAAGTCTGCTTAAAGCTGAGTTCAGAGAAGGATTCGCCCTCACAGGATGACCTATGATGGCCACGCTGGTTTTCACAAACACCAGCATCGCTCTTCAGGTCTGATTCTATGCTAGAAACGTTTCCTTTGACACCAGAGAGGAGCTCCGATCCCTGCCCGCGTGCCCCTTCCTGCTGTCTGCAGGACTCAGAGCCAAGTGCTGTACCTTCTCTCCAGTCTCCCCTTTGGGCTCCTGCGGCTTCAGGGTTTGGGAACTCGCGCCCTGGCTTCTTTCTCGTGGTCACACAGTTGTTCTGGTAATGGATGTTTGCTTGGAAGCATTTCTTGCATTCACGGAAGATTTCGTCTGAGCCCCGCTGAGCACAACCTCCAGCAACATCCTAAGAGCCTCGCTCTGTCCAGTGTTCTGTGTGGGACACAGACAGAACTCAGCCTGAGAAACAGCTGGAGCGGGGAGAGGAGGGAGGAGCAGGAAGCAGCCTGGGGAGGGCGGGGGCGCCAGCTGTGTGGAGTGGGGGCCCCGCAAGAGGAGGCTGTGCCTGCCAGCCAGGCTGGGCTCCTGGGTGGTAGCGGCCCACTAGGGATGACCCGCCCCTTGGCTGGAAGCACAGCTGGAGCTGCAAATGGAGCCTTGAAACCGGGCTGCTGGGGAAGTAACTCTTGATCAACCTGAAGACCCACCAGCAACTGGTTGTCTCTGCCCGATCTAGGGACAGTAGCAAGCCCTAGGGCCTCTTGCCTGCTGTTCCCTACCTCTGAGTGCTATTCCTGCCCCTGTGGTGGCCAGATGGCCTCCAGCAACTTTTCCGTGGCTGAAGCCTCTCCTGACAGACTGCTCTGGGTCCCTACATCACAGCAAGCACTGACAGAGCTACCACGCTGTCCTGCCTGCTGTGTGTCTCTTGCTTGGACTGGGAACTCCTTGGGTGTCTTTGTTCCCTAGTCTGTCCCCACCACCTAATATAGTGCCTAGTTTATTAGCTACATCATCACCAACAGCAACAGAATTGTTGAGGTAGCCAAGAACCAGGCATGGTACTGGGCACTCAGTACATAATCTTCACAGTGCTAAGCTCTCAGTACTAGATCCTCCTTACAGCAGTGGTGGTGGATAGGTATTTTTATCACCCTTGTTTATTGGTGAGAAAGTTGGGGCACAGGAGGGCTAAGTTTCTTGCCCAACACTACCCAGCTAGGATATGGCAGAGCTGGAGCCCAACCAGGCTAGATTCCAGTCCTTGGACTCCAGAAGAAAGACATAACGGTCCTTGGTGTGTGTGATCCACAGTAAGTGCTTCGGTTGAGAGTGTCATGCATCACCATGCCTGCTGCAACAGGGCTGGAAGAGTAGCTCACCCATAGCAAGCAGAGATGCTGAGGCCATGGAGGGCTCGGGCTCACAGCTGAGACCAAGCTGAGGTCTGTCAAGGGTGGAAGCCCTGCTGCCTAAAACTACTTACAAGTGAGGAAAGAGGAGAGAAAGAAGAAGGGAAGGAAGCAGGGGAAAATAATGGAGAAAGGGGAGGAGAGAGAAGAGGGAGAGGAGGGGAAGAAAGGGGGAGGAGAGAGAAGAGGGGGAGGGGGAGAAAGGGGGAGGAGAGAGAAGAGG
>NW_022196905.1:106644729-106652208 GCF_008632895.1 Mastomys coucha
AGGGGAGGGAGGGGTAGGGAAAGAAAAGGGGAGGAGAGAAGAAGAGGGAGAGGAACAAAGGGGAGGAGGAGAGAAGAGGGAAGGAAAGAGAGAAGAATGGAGGGAGGGGAAGGAAGATAGGCAGAGAGGGATGAGGATAAAGACAAGAGGAGAATGGAGGGAGGATGAGGAGGGGGAGGAGAGGACAAAGACAAAGACTGGGAGGAGGTACCTTCTCAGCCCAGCCTCAAAGTCCCACACAATTGGACTATATCTCTCACCACCTGTCTTTGCCTTTGTAGCTGTAGAGGGACACCCAAGACTACATTAGTTCACAAGCAGGAGCTTATGTAGGTCTGGGTTCTGGAGGTGGGAAGTGTCCCGGAAGCTGGTGTCTAGTGGGCTTCCTGCTGCCTGTGGTGGGAAACAGGAGGTGAAGCCACACAGGAGCAGGGAGGAGAGGGCTGAGCTCTGCCTGTCAGCCTGTCAGCAGCAATGGCCTTAGTCTGCCAGAATACTTAAGACAGAACCCTCCCTTAAAGACCCCACCCCTCCTTACTGTAACACGGGGATGAAGTTCCCACAATGGGGACAGGTTCAAGTCTGACCCCTCAGAGGGCTACGAGCCATTCCCAATCAGCCACCCAGGGACATTAGCACACAGAAGGCAGAGCTGCCCTGACCTTTCCACTTCCCAGATAACAGCTTGAACAGAGGGATTAAGTCATTTCCCCAGGGTCACACAGTACCCTAGAGAACTAACCTATCTGAATCCACATCTCTTCCTTCTAGTTCAAAAATCCTCCCCTAGTTCAAAAAAAAGGAGATCGCCCTTCAAACCTTGCTGGCTGTGACACTTCACTCCCTTGTGCTGTTTCCACGCCCTGTCTGTAGCATCTCCAACATCTTGGGGCCTCCAATGTAACCCAGGATTCACCTTCAGGAAATGACCTCCTGCATGCAGGACAACCCGGACACACACCCTTTACACAATGCCTTTACTCCTGTATACTCCATGACTCTAAAGTCAGAACCACATGTCCAATGCTGCCAAATTCTGCTGCCTTCTTCAGATGGAGCCAGGGCTTCTCCCTGAATTAAGCTTAGCTTTGCTTTGCTTTGTTGATACTTTCCTTTGTTGAATGTGTTTTCCTTTGCTTTAGGACCCTAAGATTCCTTAAGGAATTGCCAGTTTACAAGTTGGAAGCTTAGCTTGCTGGGGTCTTGCCCTGAGGGCACCAATCCCTTTATTCCATTTAGCATTGGGCCAGTCTTTAGTAGGCTCAACTCCTGGAGCACGTAACTGGCTCCAATATTACATTCTGCTGTTCTCCTTGTGTTTTATAAAAAGATATGGTGGAGGTGTGAGGCAAGGGGGTGCCTCTGTGGGCCCATGCCGAGGCATCCCTTCCTCCTGAGGGACTAGTCACACGGCAACGATATAGTATAGAATAGAGTTTATTCAGAGGAGTAGAGAACGGCCATGAGCACATGGAAGAGAAGGGAGAGGAATGGAAAGAGAAGGGAGAGGGATGGGAAGAGAGGGGGAGCAGGAGCAAGAGGAGAGAGCAAGAAAGCAAGAGAGAGAGGAGGGGCCGAGCAGCCCCTTTTATAGTGAGTCAGGAATACCTGGCAACAGTCAGGTAACTGAAACAGTTCACTCCTTGGTATCACCTTCAGTCTCAGTTACTGTTCTAGAGCTGTAAAGAGACACCATGACTAAGGCGACTTAGAAGAGAAAGCATTTAATTTGGGGGTTCCAGTTCCTGGGAGGGCAAGGCCTTCCTAAGGGAGAGGAGGCCCGGCTGGAGTTGGTAGAAGCTGGAGCGGCTGAGAGAGGCGTCGTTGTCCCGGTGTTGGACTTTGGTATCGAAGATGCCATGAGGCAGACACCATTTCTAGGCCCGAGTTAGAAGGAGCAGAGAGACTGAAGTCAGTTCCCCAGTGGCACACAGCCACGTGTGGTAGAGCTACCTCTGCTTCCCCAGTGAGAAGGATTCCGCAAAAGCCCAGATGGCCCCAGGCCCCGCCCCCAGGAACCCAGCCCAGAATCTGCAGTGGACCCTAAAAGGTACTTAAAAATGGAAATCATGAGCGAACTGAGGCCAGGACACAGGAGGGAGTGGCAAAATCAAGTTAATTGATGTCCATTCAATGTCTACCAGTGAGTCAGCTCCAATTCACGTCCTCAAAACCAGAAAGATGCAAAATCGCAGAGACGCAGTGAATAATTTAGCCCTCATTAGAGCACAGGCATACCTACGCTTTTAAAGCCTTTCCCGTTCGTGTGCAAGAACACACCTTTGCTGCTGACGTAAGGGGCATTTGGAATTTCTCCTGTGACGTGCGGTGCGGTGTGGTTCCCAAATGCCAGCCACTCCAGAGCCTTCAAAGGCTACAGAAAAGCTGTCCTGGCCCCTGGCCCTCTGGTCCCCACTCAAAACGGGCATGAGCCAGAGGCTTTTCCGTGTGTTTTACAAAGAGGCTGTGTATAGCTTTTATGTGAGTCATTAACAAATTTTTTTTTAAACTTTGAAAGCATGAAGTATCCTCATGGCAACGGGCTGCCTTTTCCTATTTTTTGTAAACTGAGCAGACCACTCCTCCCCTTGGCACAGTTAATTTTCTTGCCTTGGTCAAAGGCAGAAGCTCAGGAGACGGGGCCTTCAGGATGCTGGCCCAAGCCCAGGAGAGCACACCCCAGGCCTCCAACCAGCCCGTGTTGATTCTCACCTACCCAACCCAGATGGCCTCTACATAAAGTGTGCATGTGTCCTGTTGGAAGAACTGATTTAAAAATAGCTAAATGGCCTAGCTACTGAGAAAGCCTGCTCCCAGCAGGACCTTCCATCCCTTTGGTAGAAACCTGGGAGCTGACGGGGCAAAGCTGGCAGCAGGAAGCCCAGAATCCCAATTTAGAGCATGGGTTCAAATCCCACCCCACCACATTGTTGGATGTGTGACTTAGGCAAATGACTTCACCTCTCTGGGCCTGAGTTCCTTTGTGGAGGTAATATTAAAAGCAAGTGAGCTGTGGGCTGTACTGACTGCTAGGACAATGAGCCATGAGCTGAGGGGCTTACACACTGAACACATTTCTTAGCATAGCCATGGCAGCTGAGAGGCCCCAGATGAAATGCTAGCAGATGCTGGGACCTTTGAGGGCCACCTTCCCATAGATGCCTAACTTCTCTCTGTGACTTCATGGCACACAGTGTTAAAGAAACTCTCTGGGGCCCCCTTTATAACAAACAGCACTAATTCCTGTTTTTAGGACTCCAGCCTTAAGACCTACTCACCCACAAAAGCCCTTCTTGTAGCAACACAAATTTATGCTTGCCTCTCATAAAAACAAACAAACACACAAATAAAACAAAACAAAACAAAACAAAAACCTGCCAGCCATGATTGGGCTGTATGGCTTTATAATTGCTTACAGACAGGCATAGGGAGCTCTCATTGGCTTCCTTGGGACCTGTGGGAGAGTCAGAACCCCCAAGAATTTGGATAGGTGAGGAGCCAGCCCCTTTCTAGACCAACACACTCACTGGGAACCTGTGGCACATTCCTGTAACCCCAGCACTATGGAGACTGAGCCAGAAGGATCAGGAGGAGTTCATGGGTTAGCCTGGGCTGCCTGGTGAGGCTCTGTCTTGACACAATCAACTGTACACTGTTTTCTCAGGCATACTTGTTTCCAGATAGGCTCAATCAATCCAGGTTCCTAGCTAAGACTACCCCACCTCTGTCTCTAGCTCTCAACACTGGGGTCTCGTGTGCCTGATGACGTGCCCAGCCTTTTATAGAGATCCTCTGGGCTTTTTTTGTTTGTTTGATTGGTTGGTTTTGGTTGATTGTTTTGATGATTGGATGTTTGAGTAGTCATGTGAGTGGATTGATGAATGAATGGGTAGGTGGGTGGGTGGATGAAAGGATGGTTAGGTGGATAGATGGATAAACAAATAGGTGGGTGGATGGGGTGGGGTAGGTATGTGGCTAGTTTTATGTCAGCTTGACACAAGCTGGAGTCATCTGAGAGGAGGGGACTTCAATTGAGAAAATGCCTCCATAAGATTGGGCTGTAGGCAAGTCTGTAGGGCATTTTCTTAATCAAGGATTGATATGGGAGGGTTAAGGTCATTGTGGGTGGTGCCATCCCTGGGCTGTAGGTCCTGGGTTCTATAACAAATTAGGTTGAGCAAGCCATAGGAAACAAGCCAGTAAGCAGCACCCCTCCATGGCCTCTGCATCAGCTCTTGCCTCCAGGTTCCTGCCCTGCCATTAATGAGCTATAATAAGTGAAACAAATTCTTTCCTTTCTAAGTTGATTTAGTCATGATCTTTATCATAACAAAAGAAACCATAACTAAAACAGTGGATGTATATGGATAGATGGGTGGATGGTAGGTAGGTAGATGGATGGATGAGTAGATAGGTAGATGGGTAGATGGATGGATGAGTGGATGGATGGTTGGATGGATGGATGGATGGATGGATGGATGGATGGATGAGTGGATGAGTGGATGGATGGTTGATAGGTGGATGGATGGATGGATGGATGGGTGAGTGGATGGATGGGTGGATGGGTGAGGGGATAGAGGGATGGATGGGTGGATGGATGGGTGGATGGATGGATGGGTGGATGGATGGATGGATGGATGAGTGGGTGGATGGTTGGATGGATGGGTGAGTGGGTGAATGGATGGAGGGGTGGATGAATAGATGGATTGATGGGTAGATGGATATGGGTAGATGAGTTGGTTGGATGGATGAGGGGTATGTAGATGGTTGGTGGGTGTATGTATAGGTAATAAGAGGATGGACAGATAGATGGATAAATAGGTAGGTTATGAATGGGTAGATGGTAGATGGGTAGAAGATGGAAGGGTAGATGTATGGATGGATAAATACTTGGGTGGTTAGATGGTTGGCTGGGTAAAAGGATGAGTAGATGGACAGATGGTTAGATAGATGGATGGATGAAGTGAATGAATATATAACTGAGTGGAGGATGCATCAATGGCAGCATGGGACATCTGCCTGTGTGATAATCAGGACATTTCTTGTATGTTCAGCCACCACCATTCCAGCAGTAGGAGTAAACTTGTGTCAAAATACCTCTTATCACTAGAGCGCAAGAAACAAATAAATGTTGTAGACAAGAATGGGCGGTACTCAGTGCTGAAGGCGCCCACCGTCATCAGGAGAGAGCATGCAACTGAGCAGGCACCCATGACCCGTGAGATAAACAGGCTCCCTGCCAAATGTGACTCTGCTGGGGCTTCCTCACTCCCGGGGATTGCTATCTGACCAGAAAAGAAATAAAACTATCTCTCAAAAGGAATCCTGGGACCTCACCTGGCCAACTCCTCTCCCTAGAGGATTAGCCTGCATTGTCTCCTCCACACCATAATGATGCACAGCTGAGCCTAGCCCCACCAGAAAACATAAAATCCAAGCTCTGAAGGAAAAGTCATTAAAGAAGATTCTTTTGTAAACAGCAGCACCGAAGGGGGCAGCCATCAGTCCTTGCCACAGAGGAGGCTCTGAGGCCACCATCTTCCAGCACTAGCTCAGGCTGTACAGCTACACTTCCAGAACTGTATTCTGAGGAAGCCACCAGATTGATGCATCGAGATTTATTTGTGGAGGGCTGGGGTATCACTAGTAGCCAAGTGCTTGCTCAGTGTGATCCCTTGCGACCTCCATCCCACCTCGAAAGACTGATTAACGAAGATGTATTCCAGTAGAACCCTATTATGTTAGAAAATATTACTAATCTATTATCCGATATACAAATGATAGCAAAGACTCCAGAAACGATGTGGTAATTTATATCTGGGAAATATAAAGTCAGAGCTCAAAACCATGCCTGAAATTACCCTGGAGAACTCACAAAAAAAAAAAAGTACGAGCTCCGAAGGATGCATCCAAAAAACGGAAAAGACAATCCATAGTAGACTTGAAGGATATATCTGCAATCTGTATATCCGTTAAGGGGCCCCTATGGAGACTGTATAAAGGTCTTTCAAAACTCAAAGGGGGCGAGGGGATTAGAATAAGTAAGCCAGTAGCTCAGTTTTCAAGTGGGCAAACACCAGAAACAGAGGCTGCTGGGAAGGTGTAACAAGGGCTCCCAGCTCATTAACATTCGGGCATTTCACTGCACGGGTCACCAGGGAAACGCCAATCGGCTTCGGAGCAAGGCACCATCTCAACCTCACCAGGATGCAGGGGCAACAAAAAACGGAAGGCGCTTAACTCCTCTTCCCTGTCAAAGTAACCAGAAAATGGTGTGGCCCCCTCAGGCAGATAAAAATAAATAATAAATAAAAACAGAGCAACAATGACCCAGCAATTGCACTCTTTAATAAAAGTATATGTTCAGGCAAAGAGTCGAACACAAATGTTTCCACCTGAATTACTTAAGATAGCCAAAAGGAAGAAAGAATGCAAATATCTATCAATAGATGAATAGACAAAATGTCTATACAGCGGAGTGTTATTGTATTATTTATCATAAAAGGTGACGAAGTAGTGGTGCATGCTACAATATAAATAAACCAGCAAGCCATGAAATTTATTTCTATTTATGTGAAGAGTTTGGGTGGGTTTATAGAGAAAGAAAAGCAGATTTATGGCTGCCTGGGATTAGAGAGAACTCGGGAATGGACTGCTAATATATACAAGGTTTCTTTCTAAAACAATGGAAATGTTGTAAAATTGATTGCAGTGTTGGTTGTACAATTTTGAGAACTCGATAAAAACAATTGAATTGTGTACTTTCCTTGGGCAAATTGTGTAGCGTATCAATCACATGACAGTAAAGCTATTGTATGAAGTGTATTGCCTATTACAAAGCACACAGGCAGGGGCTAGAGAGATGGCTTAACAATTAAGAGCACCAGCTGTTCTTCCGAAGGACCCACGCTCTGTTCCCAGCACCCACATGGCAGCCCACAACCATCTGCAATGCCAAGAAATCTGACCCCCTCTTCTGGCCACCACAGGCACGCCATCCCTGTGCATGCATACACAATTCAAAACAAAATAAATCTTAATCAAAACATGCAGGTGGCCTTTTCTCCAGTGCCCATTGCCTGGTGAGCGGTATAGAAAGAGACATTCTGAAGTAGGAGATTTCTCCCCCGCCCCCAAGCCCACCAGATCTGGTGTCTGATGTATAGCCCACACCACTGGTACATTTTTCTTTGAAGCCTTGTAACTCATTTACATAATCCAGGTACAATTGTAGCTCATTTATATAATCCAGGCACATTTGTAGCTCATTTATATAATTCAGGTACATTTGTAGCTCATTTACATAATCCAGGTACATTTACATTTACCTTCCACTTTAAAGTGTGGCCATGTTCATTTTAATCTAAAAATAATGTATCAGGCCCAGTCACTGAGCCGCCGCCGAGGACTCAGCTGCCTCCCCCTCGAGCCCCCTCGAGCCCCCTCGCTTCCCGACGCTCCGTCCCCCCCACCCCCGCC
>NW_022196905.1:106652650-106663838 GCF_008632895.1 Mastomys coucha
TAACTTGGACTAGTGTAACTCCTTCATGCAATAAACTGAAAAGAGCCAAAAAAAAAAAAAATAATAATAATGTATCAGGCTAAGGGTGTGGCTCAGTGTTTAGCCTGCTTGCTGGATGTACACAAACCATGAGATTAGTCCTTAGTACCTTATACGATTTTTTTCCCCAAACCCATGAATAAAATTGATGCGGGGCGGGGGGAGGAGAGAAAATATTTAGTGAAATAAGAAGCAGTCCCTTCGTTTGATGACAAATGAGAAAGCCAAGCAAAAAAAGCCTGTGAACAGAATGGGACTCGACCAGGGGCTGAGAGAGGAAACGGATGAGATTTTAATGTAGACTCCAGGAGAATAGATGCTCTGAGAGAGGAAACTGGAGGGACTGTGGGAAGCAGCGGCAGCTGCTGTCTCAGATTTTCTTCAGCTGAGAGGTGTCCCTCTGCCAAAACCCTCGCTAATGTTGCACAACATTAAAAATAAACATGGCTTTCTGCAGCTGGAGACCCTGGAGGGAGGACGGGACTCTCCCTGTCTTTCGGGAGATGGTTTGGCAAAGTCCCCTGGACGAAGCACACTCCCTGATCTCATGCCGCCCCACCCGATTCCCGAGAGCCTTCCAGCAGCCTTGCTTCCCGCAGGTGCTCAGGGAAAAGATGAAGCCAGACGACCCTTCGCAAAGTTCGTGGAAGAAAACCACACAGATGCTCAAAGCACAGCTGGAAGAGGTGAACACAGCCAGGCGTGAGGGGTCGGGGCAGCGCTGGGGAACAGGGCTGCTCGGCTTCACCTAAACGGACAATATCAGTTGGGTCGGCCTCAGTTTCCCTTCCACAAAGATTCCTCGTAGCTCTCTCACGGCAATGTCTATGATCCTCTGGACTGGATCCACTGTTTCAGCTCCGCCCTCAACAGACCTGTCTGAAACCCTTCATACTGACTGCCAGAACCCCCATCCTACCTTCAATGGCCATACGCCCCTCAAAGCCAATCTCTATGTTGACAAAACCCTCATCCCCTCAGCTGACAGCAGAAGATTTCTCCAGAAGGTAGCACGTGCCAGGCATGGCCATGCACACCTGCGATCAGACCCACAGGAGGCTGAGACAGGAGGCCACAGAGTTTAATGCCAGCCTGGACTGTGCAGTGAGAAGGTCTACAAACAGAACAGCAAGGCAGAATGGGTAGCGCAAGGCAGTACGGGAAGCAGATCCCAGTCCACTCCCACTCCTTAGTACCATTGTAAGAATCTTCTTGAGCCTGGGCCAGGTGCCTGGGACTGTGGGAAAGCAGTAGCTTCCTATTCTCAGAATGACCAGCCATGAGGGAGGCCCTACCTGTGCCGCGTGAAGCCGAAGCAAACACGTGGCTCTTTCCTCATGCCCACCCTGTGGGGTGGATGCTCGCTCACAGTCAGTGTCTGAGACATCCCGGATGTTGGCTTATAGGGGTGAGAACACACTATTCACAGGGTCAAAAAAAAAAAAAAAGAGAGGAGTCAAAACCAGACCCACCAAGCTCTGGCCAAGCTCCCCACAAAGACGGCTGGAATTGCCTCTGGCTCCTTTTGAGGTTTTTACAGAGCAAGGCATTGAATCCAAAGCCTCACACAGGCTATCTCTGCCACTGAGCCACATCCCTAGTCCATTTGTGTATATTTCACTCATTCATTCATTCATTCATTCATTCATCCATTCATCCATTCTCTCACTTATTTCCAGGCAGGCTCTCTTTGGGCTTCCTAGGTTATATGCTGGGACGAGACCGAAGCCTGCCAGGCTCTGCCTCACCTCAGCCTGGTCAGTACCTCCTTACCCTCACGATTTGGGCTGTGGGAAAACAGCCACCCATCTCTGCCCTTTGGATTTGACTACTAGAAATAAACACTGGAGAGAAACAGCAGAAAGCCCAAGGCCCAAGCCTCAAACTTGCCGCAGCTCACACGTCGGTTTGTGTGACCAAACATCACGCTCCCACAAGGACAAGATTTTGAATAAATATGACATAGCCGCAGGCAAAAGCCATTCTTTCCTGCTCTCATCCGGCCTTCTGACTCCGGATTTGCTAACAGGTTTTAAACACTTTCTCGGACGTATATCCATGGGGAAGAGCAGGCCTTCAAACCTTGCTATGTCAGGGCAGAAGGTAACTCACTTTGAGCGTACGGTAGATGCGCGCATGCGTAGGTGCGCACACCATGGAGGCCAGAGGACATGGGGTGTCCTTTTCTACAATTCTCCACCTGATTCCCTTGAAGTTATCTGGAGCTAGGCCAGCAAACCCCGGTGACACCCATCTCCACTCCTCACAGCGCCGGGCTTACAGGGGCCTGTGCAGCCATGTCTGGCTTTTTACGCGGGTGCTGAGGCTCATACTCACGCTTGCTGCATCCTAACCCACTAAGCATGCTCTAGACATTTGGAAAATTGTTCAAAGCCCATTGTGTATGGTAGGTGTTTCATGTCTCCTTTTTGTTCAAGGAATGTCTCAGGGTTTTATTTTTTTCTTGTTTTGTTTTGTATTTTAAGATTCATTTTATTTTTAGTTATGTTTTGTTGAGGTTTTGTCTTTTACTGGCTATTGTAATGCTAAGTGCGGGCCCTCAAGACCTGGACCCTGACCCCAAGTTAATTCTGATTGGTAAATAACGATGCCAACAACCAATAGCTGGGCAAAAGAGACACAGGTGGGGTTTAGGTTTCATGGGCTGTGGGGAGAGGAGAGGACCAGGAAGAAGAACGCACTGGAAGAGAGATAGAAGCAGCCATGGGTTAGGAGTCAAGAGGGTGTGGCCCTGAGGGCTGCCCAACTGGAGTTGAGAAGCCCAGATGAAACAAAGTGATAATTCAGGGATATCGATAGGAAAGTAGATTCTGACAGCATGGAGGGTAGGCTGCTGCCCAGCTCTTGTGCAGCTTAAGGCTTATTGTAAATATAAATACTGTGAGTGTGGGGCTTTTGTTGTTGTTATTGTTTTGGTTTGGTTTTTTGGTTTTTGTTTTGTTTTGTTTTTGGGTTTTTCGAGACGGGGTTTAGCCCTGTGTAGCCCTGGCTGTCTTGGAACTCACTCTGTAGACCAGGCTGGCCTTGAACTCAGAAATCCGCCTGCCTCTGCCTCCCAAGTGCTGGGATTAAAGGCGTGTGCCACCACCACTGACTCCCTTCTGACTTTCTTAAAACATATTTTTACTACCATTTTATGTGAGTGGGTTTCAAGGGAAATGTTAAGTCTGTGACGTCACAGAGGAGGTGGCTCTGTAGGATAAGAGTCACAAAGGTGGTCCTGGGAGAACAGAAACCTGACCCATGCTGCCCCAGGAAATTAAAAAATAACCCAGCCAAGGGTTATTTTTGACATTGCATGTTCTCAGTGTCATTTGTGAGTTAGCTAAAGAGGGGCCCTTTACAGCAGTCCAGGTCTATTGAGGAGGATTCCTGAGGGCTTACGAAGGCTCTTGCTTCAGCAGCAGGGGTAACAGCGAACCACACAGCAGCCACAAGATACGTGTGCAAGAATGTCTAATTACTGGAAAATCATAGACCTGGGAAACAGCTGTGCTTCACTGTACACTGAGGGTTGCCCAAAGCCCTCATGATGATTCAATAAACCACATCTGTGTGGAGGACTCAGGAAAGCAGCACCCATGCCGAGACCGGTATCTCCAAGGACCTCCAGGATTCAGCCACCCAGCCATCCACTCACTCACTGAAATTTTCAACATTTTTTTTTTAATGTTCCCAGACTGACAGAGCTGCATAGTGACTTTTTGTCTTGAGAAAACCATAGGGTTTAGCTACAGCTGGTAGGAGAGAACAGGGAACAAGGAACAGAGGAACAGAACACACTTCCCGGGACAATGTGGATACACAGCCGAGAAGCCCCACCTAAAAGCAGCACCTTCCCCTGAGAGGACGGCCCTCGGGCTTCAAAGGACGTACTTCATATACATAGCCACCAAGCCCAAGCCAGTCATAGCCTGCTCATCCACAAGACAGCACCTCCCCACCTCCTTCCAGCCAAGGGCATTCATGATCTGACCTAGTTAGTGACTTTCAACAGAGGTCAACACAGAACTTCCAAATATCCAACCCGGGCCACACCCATGCTGTGACTTAGCCACGCCCAGCTTCAAGTAAGCCCCGCCCTATTCACAACCAGGCCACGCCCACACCCTGCCTTAGCCAGTCAGAAGTCAGGCCCCAGACACACAGAGGCCACTTAAATTAAAGTCCCCTTGCACGCGGGTGCGACCTGTGAAGTGCAGCAAGCCAGGCACAGAAAGACAACACAGACTCACTTCGGGAATCAAAGTGACCCGTCACTCTGAGGTGGAGAAAAACCCTGCCACCCCCTTCCCCCCTGCCTTGCCTTCCCCATCCCCACCCCAAATCCCAGCAGTCACGGAGCAGGAAAAGGATCAGGAATAGGGAGAGGCCAGTGAGACTCCATCCAGCTACAGTCAGACAAGAGGAAGAACCCGGTCCTGGTGACAGTTGCTTTAGGATAATGAGTACTTGGGAGGCAGAGACAGAAGGAACATGAGTTCAAGGTCAGCCAATGCTATGAAAAGTTTGAAGTCAGACTGGACTACACAGAGAGAAGCAAGCAAGCAAACTAGAGGACTAACTCACCCACTGACTACATAATCAAGACTGTAGCCAGGCAGTGGTGGTGCACACCTTTAATCCCAGCACTTGAGAGGCAGAGGCAGGTGGATTTCTGAGTTCGAGGCCAGCCTGGTCTACAGAGTGAGTTCCAGGACAGCCAGGGCTACACAGAGAAACCCTGTCTCGAAAAACCAAAAAAAAAAAAAAATAAAGGGCTGTAATTAGCCATATCATATCATTTATTTCAAAATAGCTAAAAGGGAAGAATTGGGACCCTCACCTCTCCATAAAGAGTGATGTGTTCACTAATTACCTTCATGTGGCCATTGCACTGTGTTCGTGTGTGGAGACAGCACAGTGCACCCATAAATATGTGCAATGAAAATTATCCCCACATGACATATATATATATTTTAATGCTGGAACCCTTTAATACAGTTCCTCATGTTGTGGTGACCCCCCATAAAGTTATTTTTGTTGCTACTTTATAATTTTGCTATTCTTAAGAATCGTAATGTGAATGCCTGTGTTTTCTGATGGTCTTAAGTCACTCTTGTGAAAGAGTCACTCCAAAAGGGTCTTGACTCGCCGTTTGCTACAAAAGTCCCGGCTCTCAGGACATTTGCATGTAACAACACAACATTAGGGCAGAATCACATACAGCTGGAAGGGTGCAGGCAGGAGCTAGAATTTCACAGGAGGGTCCAGTGACCCTCGCCACTCACTCCATCTATGAGGGGAGGTCAACAGGCTGGATCTTAAGTCTGCTTGGGAGTCCTCACTGTCTTTTGATAACTCTGATGTCTGTCATGCACCAGGCCCTGAAGGACTTCCTGGGCGCCCAGCAGGTGCAGGTCCCTGTGAGGCTCTTCTCTGATTGGCTCTTTGTGGATCACGTGGATGAGTTCTTGAGCTTAGTCCCAGCACGGGACAGGCAGGTGTGTGACCCTTCTGCCAGGGTTTAGAAGCCAGCCCTCCCTCTCTGTGGGGATAGGAAGGTGGTAGAAAGAACCCTGAGTGGCTGGCTAAGCAGCTCCCTGACCCCAGTGTTTTCCCAGCAGGGCTTTCGGCTTTTGCTGTCCAGCCCCAGAGCTTGCTACCAGCTGTTCCAGGAGCTACAGAGCCAGTGCCACGGGGAGGCGCCACTGTTCAAAGGACTCAAGAGTTAAGTTGACCATGACTGTCGTCCTGTGTGGGCAGCTTCTGCTGTTGGCCGGCTCCACTGCTCGCTGAGATCCTAGATGTATCCCTGAGATCCTAGATGTAAGGAGCCGGCGATGTTTCTCGGCAGCCGTTTCCAGACTGGGGTTCCTGAAAATACCCTGGCAAACCATGAGGTAGAGGTTAGGTTTTTGTTTTTGTTTTTTGTTTTTTACACTTTATTGATGCATTTGGGTTGTGGGGAGCTTCCACACATGCTACATATAGAGGTGGAGGTCAGAGGAAAACAGCTTGCAGGAGTCAGCTCTGTCCCTCCACCATGTGGCTCCGGGCATTGAACTCGGGTCTCCAGGTAAAGACAAAGCCATCTCACAGGCCTGAGAAAGGGTTTATGTCAGCCAGCACTTCCAGATCGCAGCCCATCATTGTAGGATTGTAAGCAGTCAAAGTGGTGGGAATATGAAGCAGCTGGCATATCCACAGTCAGGAACAGAAGAAAGGATGTATGCATGACAGTGCTCAGATTTCTACCTCCGGTCTTAAAAACTTATATGTGTGTGTGTGTATGTATATATGTGTGTGTGTATGTGTATATATGCATATATGTGTGCATATATATAAAATATGTGTGTGGTGTGTATGTATGTGTATTAATATATATATTTACTTATATTTCTTTTTTTTACTTTTATTGCATTATGATGAGAAAAGTTACATGATTTCAATTTATCTGAATTTGTTAACATTTAAAAACATATTTTAAGTAAATAGAATTAAATCACATTCTTGTTTCCCTTTTGTACCCCAACTCCTCCCAGAGACCCCCCTTCAATACCTACAATATCTTTTTTGTCATATTCCTTAAAATTTATAAAATATTATAACAATAAAAATGAATATTATAAAAGTTGTTTGGTATAAAACAACAATCAATTTAACAGACTTATGTAGATGCTTGTCTACAGCAATACTGAATGAAAATACATACGTTTTTCTCAATATAAATTTTAAATAACTGCAAACATATTAACTGTATATTTCAAAATAATACATCACTGCTAGTATTTTCTTAAATGAACATAAATATATAGTCTTTTTGTTTGTTTGTTTGTTTGTTTGTATTGTATTTAGTAAAGTTTAAAAATCTTGGCTCTTACTGTGGTACAAGCCCAAAATAAGAACAATTTTTAGACATTGGATTTCATTGTAATAAGGCTGTACCTCAACGACCCTCACATCACCAAAGGATTTTACCTCCATCATAGCTTAAGCTGAGAGTTGACAGTTCTGCTGCACCAAGGAATGAATTGTAGGCATGATTTTTGGATACAGACTTCCTGCTATGGTCAAAACTATTTGACTTGAGTGAGTGACTTTATTCTCAGCCCACAGAGAACAGGTTACATTCATTTAAGAAATGGTGTATGTATTAAGATGGTCTATCCATAAAGTCATTCACCAACTGTTTCAATGAACAATGGCTCTGCTTAGAGGGTGGCACAGACTTTAGATGAGGGTAAGAGTCTGGTTCATTGGCTGTGATAATTTGGAAAAGCATTCATCTCAGAGAAAGAGTAACTTATAAAGTCCTCTTCTTCAAACTTGATACAAGAGCTACAAATGTCAAGCAAAGCATTCAGTCTCACTCTTTGTTGTTCTCTTTCCTACAAGCCACCTCCCAAGTTAATTGTCTATGTCTCCTTTGGGTATAGAAATACTTTTGAAATGTATAAGCTGTTCATATTTGAAAAGAAGAGAAATGTGCGTCTTTATACAAGAGCAGAGCTCGGCTGGGCAATGCAGCACGTGCATGGAATCCCAGTCACCTGGAAGCCGATGGAAAGTTTAAAACAACAAGGGAGGAAGGGAGCCCAGATCCTGACTCTCATCAAACAGCCCTGTCAGGATGCTGTCAGCACATGGAATGCAGCTAGTGAGGCCTCACTAGAGGCTGAACGGATCAGGATGCTTAATCTTGGCCTTTCAGACCACAAAACTATGAGATAAATAATCTTATTTTCTTTGTAAAGTGCTCTGCCTGGGGTGTTTTGTTATAGATAAAATAAACAGGCTGATTCTCATTAGACTCCTCAGAAATACATAAGACACTCACTCAAATAGCATAAACTGAGCCACTAGCCCCCAGGTCCCATGCTGAATGCTGTCCGTTGGGCTTGTCATATGGACACAAGCATGTCCCTGTCATCCAATAGAGAGGGAAGCACCACATATACAGCTCCTAAGACCACATCATGAGAGCCAAGTACTAACCAACATGCAGTGCATGGCATTTATAGTACATGACTGGTCCTAATCCCCTCCTGTATTGTGAGCCTTGATCCAAGCAGAGAGTGATTGGTTACCTCCCGTGCCCCATAACAGATGTGCCACTACCACACCAGTGTGTGAATCTTGCATATCATGTTGGTATTATAGTTCGTAGAGTCTGACAGTTGGTAAGACTGTGGAGGATTTTTCTCCCCAATAACCTGCATGACACCTTCCAGAGCTGTGAAAGCCATCCAGAAAGACAACAACGAGACGTTCCAACTGACTTACTTAGATTGTGAATCATGATGTATGGTGTCTTCAGAGTAAGCAC
The DNA here is from genome assembly GCF_008632895.1 of Mastomys coucha. Lineage (NCBI taxonomy): Eukaryota > Metazoa > Chordata > Mammalia > Rodentia > Muridae > Mastomys > Mastomys coucha. The sequence goes on from NW_022196905.1 coordinate 106,661,019, forward strand.
TTGCCATGTAGTTCTGATGGGCAACCTAGAGGAATGACAGGAGCCTGTATTATTGGGAGGGGGGCTCTGAGGCCTCATTGGCCAATGAGTCATAAGGATATATCCCACCCTTGGTGCTCGGAATTTTGCTTAACGATATATAGCTTCTGGGAGAAGCTTTTTTGGGGGGGAATCTCTTCATAGTCTTGTCTTCTTTATTTTTAAGATTTATTTCTTTGTTTTATGTATGTGAGTACACTGTAGCTGTTTTCAGACATGCCAAAAGAGGGCATCAGATTCCACTACAGATGGTTGTGAGCCACCATGTGGGTGCTGGGAATTGAACTCAGGACCTCTGGAAGAGCAGTCAGTGCTCTTAACTGCTGAGCCATCTCTCCAGCCTTCATAGTCTCTTGATAGATAGGTAGGTAGATAGATAGATAGATAGATAGATAGATAGATACATAGATACATAGATACATAGATACATAGATACGTGGATAGATACATAGATAGATAGATACATAGATAGATAGATACATAGATAGATAATAGGTGGATAGACAGGTGACAGATAGATAGATGATAAATAGGTAGATAGATGATAAATAGGTGGATAGATAGATGATAGATACATAGATATATTGATGTTAGATAGATAAACAGATAACTATATAAATATATATATGAGTTACAAGATAGATTTCCATATGACTTTTTCGTATTTCTTTCTGTATAGCTCTCACTTCTCACCTCCACCCCTCCCTCCTTAATCCTGTCACCCTCTCAATTGTCATATTCCCTGTGTTCTGTTGTCCTCCCTCCCAGAGAACCCCCCACCACAGCCTCTCTCTAGTTTTCTGGCTTCTACTGATTTTCTAGATTGAACTCACACCAAGAGACACAATACCAGACCCACATGAGAGGGAGAACACGCAGCCATTGTCTCTTTGTCAGCCTGGGTGACTTGATTTAATTTTCTTCCATGTTTACTTACTTGTCTACAAATATCATAATTTTATTTTTCTTTCCAGCTAAGCGAAAGTTCACTGTGTAAGTGTATTCTTCTTCAGTTGTTGGACATGTGAGTGGCTTCCATTGCCTTACTGCTGACAGTCAGCATGGATGAGCAGTTTTTCTGTAGGAGGATGGAACGTCCTTTGGATGCGTGCCAAGAAGAGAATAGCTAGGTCACATGGAGAATTTGAGAATTCTCCACATTGATTCCACAGTGGCTTCATCAGTTTGCAATCCCACCAATGTTGAGTGTGGGTTTCATTTTCCTGAATCCTTTCCTGAAGTTGCTGTTATCTGATTTCTTGACTGCTGCTATTCTGACTGGGATGGCCTGGCATCTCAATGTGACTTTGATTTGTATTTCCCCAATGTGTAATGTTGACCACTAAAAAAAAAAAAAATGTTTAATAACCATTTGCATTTCTTTTGAGAACTCTTTGTTGAGATCTGTGAATCACTTTTTAAATCGGGCTGTTTGTTTCCTTGATTTTTTTTTTTTTTGTACTTTTTGTATTATAGATATTAACCCTTGCTCGGATGTATGGCTGGAAAAGATTTCCTCCCACCCTGTGAGCTTCACTTGGTTAACTGTTCCCTCTGCCATACATGAGCTTCTTAGTTTCAGAAAGTCCCATTTGTCAGTTGTTGGCCCCTTATTTCTCGGATAGCTGGAGTCCCATTGTGGAAGATCGTAGCAGTCCTGTGTGCGTACGCACAGCTCCCCACATCCTCCAGTGCTTTCAGAGTTTCCAGGTTTATGATGGGGTCTTTTGATGATTTGGGGTTTGGTTTTTGTGGGTTGAAAGATAAAGATCTTGGTTTGTTCTTGCATGCAGACATCTAGTTCCTCAGTGTCATTTGTTGAGGTGATGGTTTTTTTTTCTTCTGTCCAGTGTGTACTGTAGGTGTCTGTAAAAAGCCCAGGTGCCCAGAATTGCATGGAGTTACACTTGGGTCTTCTACCCTACTCTGCTGTCTCCTTTGCTGTCAGAACCGTGCTGTCTCTATTACGATGGCTCTGAAGTATGACTTGAGATCATGCTGCAGTCGTTATTCTTCAAGGAGAGCTGCACAGAGACACGTTGAGCACCCCCACCATTAGGTTGTGTGTGTGTATGCATGTGTGTATGTGTGTGTTTGTGTGTGTGTGTGTGTGTGAGAGAGAGAGAGAGAGAGAGAGAGACAGAGAGAGACAGAGAGAGACAGACAGAGAGAGAGTATATGTTCTAACCCAGTCTGACCTTCAGTTTCTTTTTTTTTTTTCCTAAGACAGGGTCTCTCTGTGTAGCCCTGGCTCACTCTATAGATGAGGCTGGCCTCTCAAACTCAGAAATCCACATGCCTCTGCCTCCCAAGTGCTGGGATTAGAGGCATGTGCCACCACTGCCTGGCTGACCTTCGATTTCTTAATAGGTAAATCATGGCTGTCTGACTCCAAAGAAGTCATCTTCTAGCCGTCACCAATCCAACACTCCAAATAAACAATTGTTTCCTAATGTTTTGCTATATATCATGTGTGTGTGTATGTGTGCATATCTGTGTGTGCATGTGTGTATTTGTGTGTGTGTGTGTGCACATACATAAGCATGCCCTGCATGCCTGTGGAGATCAAAAGACATATGGGATAGGGAATGGACCTCTGGCCATCAGGTCTGTCAGCGAGCACCTCTACCCACTAAGGCATCTCAGCAACCTCAACAAGCTGGTCTTTCTCACATGGGGACACCCCTGGCATTCTCCCTCCTGCACATGGGGACACCCCTGGCATTCTCCCTCCTGCACATGGGGACACACCTGGCATTCTCCCTCCTGCACATGGGGACA
>NW_022196905.1:106663854-106695419 GCF_008632895.1 Mastomys coucha
ACACCTGGCATTCTCCCTCCTGCACATGGGGACACACCTGGCATTCTCCCTCCTGCACATGGGGACACCCCTGGCATTCTCCCTCCGGCACATGGGGACACCCCTGGCATTCTCCCTCCTAGGAGCAGAAGTATGGAAAACTCACATAGCAACCTTCACAAAGGCCCAATCTAGGGACTGGGTTCTTGCCAGGTGAGTATGAATGTGCTCTGATTCTGTCCCCTGAAATCCTCTCCCAGGATCCACTGAAACTCTGAATTTATCTCCCTGGGATCCACTGAAGCTCTGAATTTTTTTAATCTCTGAAGTCATAATAGCACAACCATCAGCTGCCTAGAGAACATGGCTGGCCAATAAATCAAAAAATTCCCAGAGACACTTTTGAATAAATGATGGCTGCTCACCTCGGTGGGCATGCCGGCTGCAGGATGTTTAATGCACCCTGGTAGAGAGTGAAACCCGTTCCTGCTGGGGGTCAGAACAGGGAGCTGAGAGGCAGAAAGCAGCCCAGGAATTTGAACAGAATCAGACTCATGCTCCTTTGGGGTGGGGTTGGGGGTAGGACAACAATACCCTGGTGCTAAAATAAATAAGTAAGTAAATAAATAAATAAATAAATAAATACTGATTCAAAGACCTCAATTATAATCTCAACATTTTAAACAATTACATTCTCGGCCCTTTTCTCCATTTGTGAGGTAGATGTTCAAAGAGGTTTTCTACTGGGAGCCTCCTCCCATGTGCCATTAGAGACCACCAGCCACCTCCATCCCCACAAGAGATAGAGGCTTACAGAGGCCAACAATGCAGGACTCCAACCCTGTTCTCCCTCCCACACACTGACCCCCGTGTCCTGTTGGCTACGTAACCACCACGCTTAGGAACTGGAGAGGAAGTCCCAGGCATGCGCCCCACCCAGGCCTTCTGTGGGCTGAGCTGCAAAGAGTGTGTGACTCATATTGTCTTCCTGTGTGTGCCCAGGTTCTGCTTCTGTCCTGTGAGAGTCCCGGAAATAGGCAGTTAAGCAAGCCCAGATGGACATTCCCTCTAGGGGGAATGGTGCCTGGTGGGTGCTGGGTCCAAGCACATCCAATGACCTGCCAAGGACTGGTTGGGGGTTCCAGCTGGGCCTGTCTCCAAGGAGCAAGCTCTAAGTCTGCCTGGAAGCCAGTGGTGAAATAGAACTGGGCGAGCCTTCCTTGAGATATGCCAGACAGATACAACAGTCCCGAGGGGCCTCTCAGAGCAAATGCTCCCTCACCCTCCTCAGGACACCATGTGCCTGCATCCCAACGAGACACAAACATCACCGCTGAGCCCTTGTTACTTATGCTTTCCAGACACTCCAGATCCTTCACGCCTCCCCATTCCCACGGGTGTAGCCATGACCACCACAGCTGAGAAGGAGGTGCCTCTGTGATCTTTGACAAAATGTCTGATGAAGCTCCTGAAGAAAGGGAGAGTTGGTTTTCAGCTCATGGTCTCTGAGGATTTCGGCTAGTCATGGTGGCATGGTGGCATGGCTGTGGGAGGGACTCAGTCTGAGGTGTCCTGAGCATCAGGTGGTTAGTCCATCTGACAAAGAGAAACAGGGACTAGAAGGAGGATCGCCTTCAGTGCCTCCCCAGGGACCAACCTCCTCCAGCCAAGCCGCAGCTCCCAGAAGTTTCAAGGCCTCCCAAACACTGTCACCAGCCGGAGACCAAGCGACCAGACATAAGAGCCTGTAGACAGTTCACATTCTGACCATCACAGAGGCTTGCCGTAGTGGGGTTTGGCTGTGTGTTTTTGTTTGGTTTTGTGTTTTCACTTAACCCAGGATGGCCCTTGAACTTGAACTCAATATAAAGCCGAGGGTAGCCTTGAACTCCAAATGCTAGGATTCCAGATGTGCATCATCACACCTGGTTACACAAACCCAGAGTTTCACCCATGCTGGGCAAGCACTCTACCCACTGAGCTACACCTCCAACCTAACCCCCGTGGTTAAGTTCAATACAAAGGTATCAAAATCATTCCCCAACCAAATCTCTCTCAAAGTCCCAATGTAACAACACAGATGAAAGAGAAACAGTGTGAAAATCCCAGGCTGTGATGACTCTCTGCTCTGACCTCCCAGAGCAGCCACAGAACCCCAGAGAACCCACATTATAAACTACTGCCTCAGACACCTGGAGAAACGGGCCCAGAAAGGAACTCACTTGGCCCAAGTTTCTGGGGAGAGAGAGGGAGAGGGAGAGGAAGAGAGAGAGGGAGGGAGGAGGAGGAGGAAGAGGAGGAGGAGGAGGAGGAAGAGGAGGAGGAGGAGGAGGAAGAGGAGGAAGAGAAGGAGGAGGAGGAGGAGGAGGAAGAGGAGGAAGAGGAGGAGGAGGAGGAGGAAGAGGAGGAGGAAGAGAAGGAGGAGGAGGAGAAAGAGGAGGAGGAAGAGGAGGAAGAGGAGGAGGAGGAGGAGGAGGAGGAAGAGGAGGAAGAAGAGGAGGAAGAGGAGGAGGTCACACTGAGACCTCTGCTCAGCAGACAGACTGGTCCCCAGCCAAGGCCCACTCTGGTTGTAGGTCTCTTTTTAACAACAAGAGGGGAAATGATGAGTCTGCTTATTAGGAGACTAGTTGACACAAATGAGTATTGAGGTAGATTGGCAGGCCTTTTTACTCCATTGGATCTTCAGGTAGGTGACTGGGCAATTGACTCAAATTGGACAGTCAGTCCACAGATTGGCCATGTGGCTGATTAAATAATCAGCTGGTTTCTCTGACTGACTCCTCGGTTGTCTAGGTGAATGAATGGGTTTATAGGTAATTGAGCAGGTAAATGAACAGGCGTGGAAGTGGGTATATGGGTCAGGTAAGCGGCTGGGTGGGTAGAGAGTGGGTAGTGGATGGACAGGTAAGTGGGCAGGGACTTAGTGTGGGACAGGGGACTGGGTCCTAGGTAGGTGAGGAGGGTGGGGCAGATGGGTGAGCAGGAAGGTGAGTCACTGTATGCATGGGTGAGTAGACTGACGGATGTGGGGTTGCTTCCGTGGCCTCTGGAGAAGACTGAGATTTGGATAGGACCCACAGTGGAAGAGGCACTGAGCAGACAGTATGGACAGAGGATCCATGTCTGTCACCATGTCACCAGAGCCTTCCACCAGCTCTTAAATTGGAACAGACAGGTAAGCCAGTGACTGTGCCATCCAGGACACTGGGTTGCCTCCCCAACCCATACATCCAGCAACTAATTTTCTCACCTTCCTCTCAAACAGCCCTGCTCTTTCCCTTAGAGGGTGCCAGGCAGCAACCAGGCATGTGTGGGTTGCCCTGTTGTCTACCCTAGCACACACATAACATCCTAGAACAGAGAGAAGCCAGTTGGTAGCAGAGAGTCCCCGTAGGGCCCAGTCATTGCAGGCCCCTGCCCAGCAGGAGGTGAAGTTGACTGAGCTTCTTGGCTTAACCATACCAGTCACCTTGGCTCTGAGCATTGACTTAACCTCCTTGTCAGAGGCAAGGACTTCAGATTGGAAGAGGGTCGGGCCTTCGTTCTGTCAGGGAGAAAGTCACTCCAGTCTCCAAAGCCTGAGCGTTGCATCCTTTCTCAACCCGGACCACTAGGTGCTCAGACGACTCCAGGGCCTCCCTAGCCTGCCTTCTCCAGCTCCGTGGCTTCAGTTCCCTCCCCATTGGTGTTCCAGACGCCGTTGATGCTGCCAATGGGGAGCCAAACTGCAGCTGCCTCGTGAACCCAGACAGAACATCGGATCACAGCCCCATCCCTGGAGCTCAACCAGTTCTCATCATTTGTTTGCAAGATTAATGGCTGGTACAAAATTGCTTCTTCACCTTGGGACTAGAAAATCTGGAGAATACCATGTAACAGCCCCATAAATATTCCAGGACATTCCAGCCATCTGCCACACCCTCTGTCCTCCAACAACTGACAGTAGGAGCCTCATGTTTGCCCACATATCCTTGCAAGGCCAGGAAGACGCAGTGGGAGACCGGCCTGATTTTGAGGTATAGAGGAAATTGAGTCCCCTCCTCCCCCAAGGGCTTTACTGGTCACCCTTCTTGGGTATGTGGGGAAAGATAGGGTTCAGGGCAGCACCCGCTGCTTCCCTCATGTTAGGAGTTTGGGGCTGCAGAAATGGCTCCATAGGTAAAGGGCATGCTATAGAAGCACATGGATCTGAGTCTGGTTTTCAGACTCCACATAAAAATCCAGGTAGGGACAGTAAATGCCTGTAACCCCACGCTAGCTAAGACAGAGCAGATCCTGGTTATTCACTGAACAGCCAGCCAAGGCAAAACACCAAGTTCCAAGTTTAGTATTTTTCTTAAAATACTAAATTGGGGCCCTGAAGAGATTGCTCAGTAGTTAAGAGAGCTTCCTTCTCTTGCAGAGGACCACCTGTATTCTGTTCCTAGCACCCAAGTGGTGGCTCACAACTGTCTCTAGGTATCAGGTATATGCATGATTCACATACACTCAGGCAAATACTCACACATATAAAAATAAATAAATCCTTCCAAAATGTTTAATAAGACGAAGGGGCTTGAGAGTGACTCACTGTTGAAAGTACTGGCTGCTCTTCAGAGGAACCAGCACCCAAAACCAGCACCCAAAACCAGCACCCGAATGGCAGCTCTCAACCACCTGCAACTCCAGTTCTGGAATTCTGATGCCCTCGTCAGACCTCTGTACATACTGTACACATGTGATGGACATACATACATATATATATATACATACATACAAATTATAATTAAATCTTTCAAATTTTTTGAATAAAGTGAGGCAAGTTTGGTGATGCGCACCTTTAATCCCACCAATCAGGAGGCAGAGGCAGCCTGTGAGTGCCAGGCCACCCTGGTCTTCGTAGTGAGTCCAGGACAGCCAGAGCTACATAGAGAGGCCTTGTCTCAAAAATAGTGAAGAATGGCAGAGGATAATACTCAGTGTCAACCTCTGGCCTCCATGTTTATGAGTAAGCACACACGCGCGCGCGCACACACACACACACACACACACACACACACACACACGTGCGCACGCGAGTGCACAAGCACACACACATGCATGCTCACACGCACACTTATGTACATACACAAGCACACACATAGACAGACATGTACACACATGCACAAACACACATGCACATGTGCACATACACATACACACATGCACACATGCATCCACACACAGGCACACATGCAAACACACACACATCTAATAACAACAGCGCTGTGTAGCTGGTCCACCTGGTGAGCCTGCCATCAAACAGACTCCATATGTGTTCTCTTGGTCTAGCATCAGCCTCCCAAGCTCAGTTCTCTGTCTCCACTGTGCAGATGATGTAACTGAGGCCCAATGGGAGGAGCCACTCACAAGGGACTGGAGGGCTCGGGCTCCAGGGGCTGGAACACTTTCACCCCACTGTGCGTCATGCAGAAGACACAGATTTTACACCTGCCTCAGGGTCACAACCCTTAGCAGAGCTAAGAGAGAGAATTTGACTCTAGGGAACCTCCAGCGGTGGACTTTATAAACTGCCTCCTAGGGAATCCTCCAGTTCTGATAGAGCCTCTAAAACTGCCACCTAGGAGCTGACCACTGAGCCTTATGTTCTGGCCTCAGCCTCTCCACATCCCAGTGCTGACGCTTTGAGCCTTCTGAGCTTGGACCATCTCTGCCAAACTGTCATAAGCTTGTTCTGATGTCTTACTAAGTAAAAAAGGCTCACAATTTAAAACTCCTACAGACACGATGCTGCAGGCCTGTGACCACAGCCACTCAAGAGCCCGAGGCAAGAGGAGCACAAGTTCAAGGCCAGCCTGGGTTACAGGGTGAGCTGCAATTCAGAGGTCAGCCTGGACAATTTAGCAAGATCAGATCTCAACGTAAGAAGCTGACAAAAGAAAGCTGGTCATTGTACAGTGGTTTCCTCTGAGAGCAAAACCTTCCATCTTGGAGGGAAGCACCTTCAGACAGGACATGTCCTACACAGCATGTTCTAAGGGGAAAGCCATTCGTAGGGAAGCTAAGTTCAGCGGGTAAACAACTGGAAGCTTCCGGTCCCCCAAACTAAGCAGGTTGGCTGGACCTCTCCCTCCACACGTGTGTTTAAACCATAAGGTCTGCCAAGAGACTCTTTCAGACCAGCTGGTCTGCCTGGAAAGGACATCTCCATCCTGTTGAGCTGCCTGCAGGCTGTGCAATGTGCTCCTGGTTCCCAGATTTTATGCGCACTGTCTTAGAGTCACCTCTGTTCCTACAACCCACCCCAGTAAAACTCATTGTTCATCCAGTTGGACTTTGGTGGGATCTGTGCTTTGGTCTGCTGTGGGGTCCCTATCTGGTGTGAGTAGATTGCTTCATGTCTCCCCAGGAAAAGTGTCTCACAGTAGCTGGTGAGACAACTCAGGGAAGATGGCACTCCTCTAGCAAGGCCCTCAGTCCAACCCTCAGCATCTTTCTTTTAAACAACGCAATGTCCCTTTGTGCTAGTCAGCCTTTCGTCACTGTGACAAAAGGCTGAGTGCAAGCAATGTGAAAAGGAAGAGCGGTTGGCTTGGGCTGGCTCAGCGTGGTTGCCTGGTTCTGTTGCTTGGGCCAGCAATGAGACCATTTGCTGTGTTGGGGACTTGGAAGAGACCTGTTCCCTTCAGAGCAGCTTGAGAGCGAAAGAGGAAGGAGCCACAGTTCCATGCTGCCTTCAAGGGAGGGTCCCCTCTACCTTCTTCCTCACACTTGACTCCATTTCTCAAACCTTCTGTTCCCCTCTCCCCCAAAAAATGGCACCCAGGTGCTCAGTGGGTAAGAGTACTTGCCGTGCAAGCAGAAGACCTCAGTTCAAATGTGTCGTGAGCACTTAGGGCGACCAGCCTATGATTTCAGCTGGTGGACACCCTCGCCAAATGTCTCACAGAAAGGTGGGACAACCAGGACCGAGGTACAAGAGTCGGACGTGGTGAACAAAGTTCCTTTATCGTTATGATCGAGTTCAACAGTACAAATTACTCACCAAAATATCATAGCAATCCCTAAGAAGAAGAACATGGCTATTCTAAACATCCTAACATTATGTCTAAGAGGGTTACACGACCTGTCCGCCGGCCGACGTCTCGGGTGTCACTTTCGGTTTCACTTTCCGTTTGGCCCCTTCGATCGTCTCGGCAGCGAGTCTTGCTCTGCCGGCATAGACCGATTCTCTGCGTCTATGGATGGTCTCGACAGTGAGTCTTGCTCCGCTGGCATAGACCGATTCTCTGGGTCTATGGATGGTCTCCGGTGTGAGGTGAGCGTTCGGGTTTGCTCGAGTCGGTTGTGTGAGCGCCTTGTCGGGAGTCAAGAGTCTGAGCGGCGTGGATCCGTTCAGCAAGCCATCTCGTCTCTGACTTGGTCGCTTCTGGTCGTGGCTTTTATACTCTTACTTATCTCTATCTATGGTTGCACGTTGGCTTCGTGCATCACTCTGTCTTTATCTAAGGTTTCACTCTAGGTTACCGCCTTGCGGTGTGCTTATCTACTTCACACATTTATTTTCACTTTATTCACTTGTCACTTAATATTCTACTTTAGCCTACCTGGCCCTTAGGCCTTACATGTTCCTTACAAAATGCCAACAGCCAGGTGGAAACACCAAGCCTGGTTGTGCATGCCCACAGCCCCAGCTGTATGTGGGGGGAACAAAGGGACTGCTGGGGCTGCGAGCAGCTAGTAAATGTCAAAGTGGGCTCAGTGCGATCCTGTCCCAAGAGAAGAAGGCAGAGATTGGCAGAGCAAGACAGGCCCTTCTCTGACCTGTATGCACATGCAGAGGACACACATACATACACACACATATACACATACACACACACATACATACACACATACATACTCACATACACACATATACACATACACATATATACACATACACACACACATATACATACACACATACATACTCACATACACACATATACACATACACACATAGTGGCTCTCACCCTTCCTAACACTTCGACCCTTTCATTCCTCATGCTGTGGTGACCCCCAACTATAAAACTATTCCCTTGCCACTTCATAGCTATAATTTTGTAATCCCACAGGTTATGCATCATAATGAAAACCTCTGACATGCATGATATCTGATATCCATCTCCTCAAATGGGTCCTAACCCAGAGGTTAAGAAACACTGATCTAGGGTGTTCTTGACACAGAGCTAGTGCTATGAGGAGCTCAACTAGCAATTCCACTGATCTTTTCATTTAAATGCCGTATTTATAGTGTGTGCACATGTGTGTATGTGTGTGTATGTATGTATGTGTGTATGTGTGTATATGTATGTTTGTATATGTGTATATGTGTGTGTAGGGTGTGTGTGGTGTGTGTACAGGCTCACGCACATTCATGTGGAGATCAGAAGACCACCCATGGGAGTCAGTTCTCTCCTTCTACCATGTGAGTCCCAGGGATCAAACTCAGGCTCAACAGCAAATGCCTTTACCCACTGAGACTGAGCCATCTCTCACCAGCTCCGCTTCACCGATGGTTAATGAATAAAGATTGTAATAGCAGCACAAGGCTGGTCACACAAGCCAGAAACAAACAATAGACAACATCTATCAAGCAACGCCTGTGTGCTGTGTGGCTGGCCCAGTTCTAGACTTTTCCCAGCGCCCAGTTCCAAGTTCCCACAAGAAGTCCAGGGCGTAGGACCCAGCTGCACTGTTCTTCCCCTGCAGACAATGAAGGGTGCCGAGGTCAAAGCTGGGCAAGATCTCTCCATCAGGAGGACTTCTGGTTCAAGTTCTGCTTGTTTGAGTCCAGAGCCTGGGTCCTTACTTAGCCATAGTAACCCTCAGGTCACAGTGACCCTGGAAGCAGTCCAATAAGATTATGACCCCACCACTGTGCCAGTGTTGGGAGCTGCACTCAGGAGCTCAGCCACCCCACCCTTTTAATCAGCTCTGTCTCCTTCCTACTCCCTGCTTAAGCCCTCTGGTCCCACCATTGAGTCTGCCTCCTCTCTGTCAACCCCAGTCCTGCCACTCAGCCAAATCCCTCCACCTGTCGGCACTGCTGTAGTTCAGATACAGGGAGCATCCAGGACCTCAGAGATCCTCAGGTGCAGGCTTGCTCCAGGGTGATGGGGACAGGAGATGTGCTGACCTTTGGCTGGTGGAGCCTTATGCCAGGATCCTCGGTATTGAGACCCAGCTCTGAAGGAGACTCTGGGGCTCTGAAAGTTTCTTCTTTCTGCTTCCTGGCTCATGATGTGACCTCTCATCGAAAATATGCTCCCTGACCTCACATAGATGAGCCTCCCCAGAGAGGAGCCCCAGGCAGGCACCATGCCCCTGAGCCTCCAAAACAAACAAACCTCTTTGTCAGCCGCCTGTGGTGTTTTACTGGAGACATGTAACACTGGCTAACATGTTACCAAGGAGAGGAAAATGGCTCCGGTGGTAGGAAGGCAGCAAGCCTTGAAGGAGCAGAGAGAGTCAAACTCTCACCAGGCTTCAGGGAGGACCTTGTAACAACAATGTGGCCTTTGAGATGTGACCACGCCATACTCCAGAGGGACTGTGAGAGGCATCAGGAGGGACGAGGCAGAACAAATTCACAACTTTTAACCACCAAACATGAGCATATATCTGGCTGTTGTATTTGTGCTTTCAGTAAATGCTTATTGAGCACTGTGGTGGTTTGTATAGGCTTGGCCCAGGGAGTGGCCCTATTAGGAGGTGTGGCCTTGTAGGAGTGGGTGTGGCCTTGTTGGAGTAGGTGTGTCACTGTGGGTGTGGGTTTTAAGACCCTCATCCTAGCTGCCTGGAAGCCAGTCTTCTGCTAGTAGCCTTCAGATGAAGATGTAGAACTCTCAGCTCCTCCTGCACCATGCCTGCCTGGATGCTGCCATGTTCCCCGCATTGATGATAATGGACTGAACCTCTGAACCTGTAAGCCAATTAAATGTTGTGCTTCTAAGAGTTGCCTTCGTCATGGTGTCTGTTCACAACAGTAAAATGCTAACTAAGACAAGACCTACTGTTTTCCTGGCTCTGTGCTAGGCACTGGATATGATAGTGAATACAAATGAGGCCTGGGGCTAGGGGTTCATTCTATTACAGCAGGAGGGTGCTCTGAGGGCATTTGCAGGGTCAAAGGATGAAGATGACCGAAGGGTTCCTAAGGACAGCATCCCAGTTGGCTTTGATACACACCATGACCAAAAGCAATGGGGTTGATTTGGCTCCATTATGGAGATTGGTGTGTAAAGGATGCTAAAGAGCGAGTGTAGGAGCGAGCCGGCTGTGACATTTGTCATCTGATCTCCAGGGTTGATTCGATGATCTGGCCAGCTAGGCAAATGTCCCTTCCCTCCTCACCATGCCACACTGTGTCAGTCTCTCCCGGACTTCACTTTAGATCAAGGGTGTGACACGCTTTGACGGAGGAGAGCAGTCTTCAGCAAAGTAGCTGTGTTCTGCTGATAGATCGACCTGGAAACAGAGCCCTGAGGAGTGGTTAGGGTGGAGCGGGGCAGGGAAGGGCAGGACAGGGGTGGGGCAGGATGGGGCCGGAACTTGGGGGGCAGGATGGGGGCAAGGGTAGGGGTTGGGGTGGGTAGAGGAGGGTCAGGGAGCCATCTGAGGTAACAGGATAAGAGCCAACAGGAGAGGTAAAGCCTGAGAGGCAGTGAGAAAAGTCTCACAGACAGAGGACCCAGCAGAGCTCACAGTATGGCAGAGAGTGGGATTCAGTGAGTGAGGTTCAAAATAGAAGCCAAGGCCAAGCCTTGGAGACCTACAAGGGGTTAGGATTTTGTGCGGAGGGCCACTGGAAGCTGTTAAGGGTTCTAAATGTAGGTGAGAGTTCCTGGAAAGAACTGTACCATGCTCTTCCTCTTCAGTGACTGTGGGGAGGCTGGAATGGTGCAGGTCCAGCGCTTAATTACAATTTATCTCGGGTTATCTTCAACCCCCATAAATAGAATTCCTGCCCACCTCTGAGTCTGACCTAATGTCTTTGTGACTAACAGGTGAAATGTACTTCTGGAATGTAGTAATTTAACAGACAGACCACTACCTCCCAACAATTAAAAGGCTGGGTGCGGAGAGATGTGATCTGAGACCTGTAACCATCTTGCCTGCTTAGCTCCAACTGCCCATCTAGTGCTCTAATATTTTTACCAATGTATTTGAAAAGTGCCCTAATTTATTAATTTCTTTGTTCTCTTATTATAAAGACTTCACCAATGGTTACTACATGGACCATGGAATTTGGGGACACCTGAATCTGTGTTCCCATTGGTCAGTCATATTTACCTCAGCTCCTCATTTTATGTAGCCACATAATCTAAGCATCAGCCCTGTGCCTTGTTCAGAAGCCCTTCTGTGGGACAGGTCACACAGGACGGGAATGCTGGCCACTTGGGGGGTCACCATGCCCACAATTGTTTTCTTGCCTATGAGCAAACTGAACTTTCTGATGTCTCCTTCTGAGTTCTGTTTTTGAGTAAGACCAGGGCATGGGTGAGGTTCCTCTCCTCCGAGACACCATAACTGCCTCCTAATGCAGAGATCCACTCAGTACTCCAGAAGAACACCACCACCTCATCCCACACAAAATGAGCAGGTTTGCCAAGGCCACCAGACCTGCCAGGATGGGTCCGGATGAGCATGTGGGTGCCCATCTGGACGTCTTTCTCCTAATCTAACTGTTCCACTCGGAGCACTGAGGTCCGTGAACACCATCTGCCACAGCGAGCCTTGCCAACCCAGGCAGGCAGGTGTCCTGGCACTGGCTCTGCCGAGGAAGAAGAACATCCACGCTTTGGCTTCCCACTCTGCTTGCCATTTTCCACCTGGGTGGCTTCAGTGTGGCATAAACCACGCCTTACTGCCTCACCAGCCTGGGAAAGCAGGAACCCTGAGTGGCCCAGGAAGGAGATAAGGTGTGGAGCTCTGCCCTGCACCTAGTCAGCCAGCTGTCACGGTTAGGAGACCAGGTGACTGGAACAGGGTGTCCTGGAGCAAGCCATAGGAAGAAAAAAAAAAGATACAGTGTGGGTCTTGGGCAAAGAAGGAGAAGGCTCTCTGGGGAGAGTTTCTGCCCATGCCACACTCCAGATCTAGGCCATTGGCTGCCATGTCTTTGCCTCTCCATGCCCCAGTTCAGCCCTATACCTCTGAGCACCCCACCCCAGCAGCTGGGTCAGCAGAGGGACCATCTACTTTCAATGGAAAGGAAGTTTGGGCAAGGGACTGCAGGATCTAGAGAAGGCAGGAGCCAGGCAGCTGCTCTCTTCCCTTTTCTGATCCGGCCCAGGCCCTAGAGCACAGGGCACTGGGACGACACCAGCCACAGGTCTCTGATGAACAAAAACTCCTTTCCCACAGTTCTAAGAGCTGAGAGGTGCAGGGTCCAGATGCCAACATGTGGTAGGGGCTTCACTGCCTTAGGAGCA
Source organism: Mastomys coucha (assembly GCF_008632895.1). Classification (NCBI taxonomy): domain Eukaryota; kingdom Metazoa; phylum Chordata; class Mammalia; order Rodentia; family Muridae; genus Mastomys; species Mastomys coucha. The sequence continues at coordinate 106,676,295 of NW_022196905.1, forward strand.
GAGGAGGAGGAAGAAGAGGGGGAGGGAGGGATGGAGGAAGGGCAGCCAGGTTGCTCTCCAGAGTGAGTTTTTCATGAAAGATGGTGTTCTAGTCACCATTCTATTACTATGAACAGACGTCAGGACCAGGGCAACTCTTATAGAAGAAAACATTTAGTTGGGAGCTTACAGTTTCAGAAGTTAGTCCATTATCACCATGGTGGGGAGCATGGGTGGCAGGCAGGCAGGCAGGCAGGCACTGAAAAAGGAGCTGAAAACCACACCATGATGTATAAGCACAGAGAGAGAGAGAGAGAGAGAGAGAGAGAGAGAGAGAGAGAGAGAGAGAGAGGAGAAGAGAGACTAGGCCTTCTGTGAGCTTTCTGAAAAGCCCACCCCCAATGACACACTCCCTCCGAAATCCTTCTAATCCTTTCAAATGGTTGTGCTCCCTGGTGATTCAAATATATGAGCCTATGGGTGTTGTAGGATATTTGATCATGCTAAGAACCTCAAGATTGTGTTCTTTACAAAAAACAAAAAACAAAAACCCTGTTTTTAGTTGTGGTGTGGCTCAGCCTTAACACACACCCTTAACCCCTATGGCTGGATTACAGACATGTCCTTATTTACTTTTAATCACAAACAATGAAGGTAACGTTAGCTTGAGGAAGGAAGCACCCATGTCTGAAAGTGATGTCTAATTGAGTGGCAGACAAAGTGACGAATCCGAGAAAGATTTAACAGAATTGGATATGCCCAACTCTCGTGAGAAGAGAGAGGAAAGGGAATCTACTTAAGGGGCAGTGCAGAGAGGGTAGTTACTGAGACAGTTGGGGAGTGAGGGGGGAGACAGAACAGGCCAGAGAATGAGAAGGCGCCAGGAGATTAAAACACAAAACATTGCTCTGCAGCAGTTAAGAGCATGTTGCCTCCAGAGAACCCGAGTTCAGCTCTCTGCACCTATGCCAGGCAGCTCACAACCGCCTGGACCTCCAGCTCCAGGGGATCTGACTCCTTTGGCCTCTGTGGGCCCCTGTGTGTGCATACCACCCAGAGACACACATGCACCTAATTTAAAATGATTTTTAAAAAACTGTTTAGTAAAAATAAATCTTTTTAAAAAAGAAGCGAGTTGTGCCCTTAAGATTCTGGGCCTTTTATGTCAGTGACACCTTGACTTTTAAGGATCCAAGCTTTTAACAGTAAGTAGAGAGCTCCATTCTTAGAGGTCCTGCCCAAGCCTTCCCCACCATATCCCCTACCCACCACCACCCACCCCTGTACAGCTCAGCCATTGGTGGCTCCAGACTTCTTAGGGCAGATGGTGAGGGGGCATGGCCATGGGCAGGGCCGGGCTGCACTCTGAAGCTGTAGGCGCTATGAGAATTTTCTTCCTGTTCTCCACATGTTTTGCTCACTCATCCCTCAGTCTGTCAGGACAGCTGTCAAAGCAGAGAAGCAAAAAACTAACAGTCACATCCAAACGGCCTGACCAGACGTTAGTGCCCGCCACCACCCTACCTATAGGGCCAGAAACACGAAGCTGATGTTTTATGTATCCCTCCAGCTCTGCAGTTTAAATCCACACCTTCTGAGGCTCAGAAGGTGGGTGAGGTGCAACCATGGACCATGATGGCAGGGACAGAGAATAGAAACCCAAGTCAGAGCATCCCTTTAGCAGAGGGGGAGAGACAGATGTAAGACTGCAGGATCAGCTGCTTCTTGGCTGTGTGGTCCCAGGTAATGCATTTACTGCTCTGAGCTTGCTTCTCTGATTACAGTAATGCCTACATGGTGCCCACTCCAACCTGCACTCACACTAACCCAGGTCAGCACTCCAGGGACCCTGACAGGCAGCCGTAGCATCACCCCATTGCATAGATGCAGCAGTTGCAGCTCAGCTATCCCAGCTGAACCAAAGCTCCTCCAGGCACCCGACCTAGCAGCAGTGTTCAATGAACAAGACCAATACTACCGCTATTGCTACAATATCTTTCAGGGTTTCTGTTTGAGCCTAGCAATGAGTGCATGAGGTTGCAGGATACTGTGTACTGTATTTGGGGAAACTGAGGCAGAGAAATTAAATGGCGTGCCCACAGCCATGTGCACCTATGCTAAAAGCTTCACTCTGACCTCACCTCTACTTCTGCTCCTTTTGCAAAGCTCTTGATACCCAGACCCAAATTTGGGGGTTATGTTTTAGGGATGGTTTTATTTTGTTTGAGACAAGAGTTTTGCTACATAGCCCAGGCTGTCCTCTAACTTACAGTGGTCCTCTGCCTCCTGAGTGCTGGGATGAAAGTGTGTAGAATGACACTCAGACCCAAGCCTAAAGTTGGGCAGACAGACTGAATCCCAGACAGAGAGGCACAGATTCCAAAGGAAAGACTTGGGTTCAAATCCTGCATCTGTCTCTACCTGGTTGTACAAGGTGACAGTCGTGTGGGGCCAAGTGCAAGGAAAGAGACAGAGACAGAGACAGACAAAGAGAGAGAAAGGGAGACAGAAAGAGACCTAGAGACAGAGACAGAAAGAGACAGACAGAGAGAACTAGAGATAGAGAGAGAGAGAGAGAGATGGAGAGAGGGGAGGGCTTGCTTCCCAGTCATTCCACTCAGCAGCTTCAGGGTCCTACCTAAGCTTTTTTTCCTCTCCTGCATGAGAGACTCAGAATCCCAGTCTGGTGGAGTGGGCCAGAGTTCTTGAAGTCACTTAGCAACACAGACAGGTCACAGAAGGCAGCAGACAGCTGTCACCATGTCTCCATTTGCATAGGGCCTTGGAAGGTAAGCTGACCCAAGAAGCAAGAAAATAAGCCCAGCCGCTTTCTCCCTGACCCGGGAAAGGTTTCTGACATGCAAGAAAGGCTGAGCTGCCACCAAGCCACAGGGTCACTCTAGAAAGGTTTTTAAAAACATTGAGTGTTTGATTCCTGATCTGGCTGGATCAAGGGATGAAAGGAGGTGAACACAGAGCACACTCAGTGTTTCTGAGCTACAGGCCATCCTACCCCTGCCCCTGACAGAAAAGGGCCCTGGCTTCAGGCCCCTGAGCTCTCAGGGAGGGGCCGCCCACCCGCACTCATGGATGCATCAGGGCGGGAACAAGCCAAGTAAAGATATTTTCATCCATTGGGAAGTTCAGTCAGGAATTCTTTTCTCCTTAGAAGCTTGGGGAAACTGAGGCAGCTCTGGAGCTACGTGTTTTGCCACTTGGGTTAAGCAGAAGCAGGTCTCTGATAACATTAAAGCCTGAAGCATCCTGTTAGACTCTGATGCTATGATGAAATACCAGAGGCTGGGTCCTTTTACACTTAAGAGGCTTATGGGCTCTGCGTCCTGGAGGCTTGGCAGTGTTGTAGCTGCCATCTGCTTGGCTCTGATGAAGGCCCCAGTGGTGGATGGCTTCATGCACCTGGAAAGGAAGCAAGAAACAGGAGGGACCAAACTCACTGGTGTGACCATCTGTTCTAGTGGGAACAGAACCAGTCCCACTAGACTTGACCTGTTCCTCTGAGAGGGCACTAATTCAAAGCATTGGCAGGTGAATTGGTTACTTGTTTCGCTACTGTAGCAAGATGGTTGATAGAAGAAATTAAAGAAAGCAAGAGCTTGCAGTTCCCATGGATACAGCCCATGAAGGCCAGGGAGCCATGGCAGCAGGATCATGAGGAAGTGGGTCACATTGTGTCCACAGTCAGGAAACAGAGAGAGAAGGATGGTGTGGTTAGCTAGCTGTCTCCATTTTATGCAGTGTGGGGTCCTGGCCTAGAGAATGGTGCCACCCACTTTTAAGGGAGCTCTTCAGAGCTGTTTACCTGATCTAGACAATCCTCAACAGCTGTGCCCACAGGTGCCTCTTGGATGACTCTACATTCTGTCAAGTTGACTATCAAAGTAACCATTACAATTAGGGACCAAGTATCTAGTCCTGGAGACATTCACAGTCCTCCACAGCCTTGGGAGCAGATCACGGTAACCCCATGGCCTTGAGAGGGAATTACAGTGCCTCCATAGCCTGCTGGGAAAATTTGCAGTGAACAGAAAATGCCAGACAATTCCTCACTTCCGGCTCTTCTGCCTCCCTATCAGGAAGTCTAGTGAACCCCACCAGGCAGAGACTCGCTAGCTACAGCCAACATAGCCACCTTCGTGCAACTTAGATCCCACATGTCTAACCCAAGGTCAGGGCCGAGGACACACAGCACTTTTCCTAGCATCCGTGGAGCAAGCTTTGCCCTTCATCAGTGCATCCTGCCCTCTACCACCACCCCCTCCCTGATGCTATTAAGCAGTTGAGCCTTGCAGCTCTGTAAGCAACAAGGTAGGGAGGAGAGAAAGCAGCAATTTCCAAAGGATTTGTGACCATGTAATTTCCTTTCCCCGCTGGCACTGTCCTCTCTTCTGTCCCCCCAAGCGAGCCACTGAGCACAAGCAAGCGTCCTTCAGCAGTCAATGAGTCCAACGTTTGAGAAGCCTGCCCTGACTCTCCTGAGGGGAATTGTGGGTGTGCCGCCATCATTCTTGTTTAGCTCTCCTGGCACTGGAGGGGCGAGGGCTCGTCTGAAGAGCCCTCAATGTCAAAGCAATCCCAGCCACTGCAGAAAGCATGTCTTTATTTATGCCTGCCTACCTAGGGCTGGAGAGATGGCTCAGTGGTTAGCAGCGCTGGCTGCTCATTCAGAGGACCCTGGTTTGGTTCTCAGCACCTTCATGGTGGCTCACAACCATCTGTAACACCACTCTGATGCACTCTTCTGGCCTCCACAGGCACCAGACGCAAAACACACAGATAAAATACCGGGTAAGCCAACAGCTCATTTAGCAATGAACTTCAAGAAACCGACAGCTCCATATCTTGTCAAGTGCAGTGGAAATTATATTCCATATTCTATGTATGGAACTTACCACCCTGGAATTAAACAGACCCAGGTTCAAATCCCTCCAATCTATATTACCTCTATGATCTTCATTTGTAAAATGGAAATTATATAGCAATTCCTGAGGTTTAGGGGGCAATGGGGGCAGGGAGAGTTGTACACATGTGTGAGAGTCTTACAGAAACATCAGTCCATAACTTTGTGAGTATGTGTGTGTGTGTGTGTGTGTAAATAAGATGCAGGAAAGAGAGGCACACAGTGACCAACCTGGATAATTCCAAAAGCAACTACTGGGCTATCTTAGTCAGAGTTTCTATTACTGTGATGAGACACCATGACCAAAAAGAAGATGGGGAGTGGGGTGGCGGATATCTGACTTACACTTCCACATCACTGTTCATCACTAAAGGAACCCAAGACAGGATCCTGGAGGCAGGAGCTGATGCAGAGGCCATGGAGGGGTGCTGCTTACTGGCTTGCTCCCCATGGCTGGCTCAGCCTGCTTTCTTACAGAACCCAGGACCACCAGCCCAGGGATGGCTCCACCCACAGTGGACAGGGCCTTCCCCCACCAATCACTAATTATGAAAATGCCCTACAGGCTTGCCCACAGCTTAATCTTATAGAATCATTTTCTCAATTGAAGCTCTGTCCCTCCAGGACTACAGCTTGTGTCAAGCTGACAGCCAGCGCATGCATGATTTAGGCATCCTGGCAGTGCTGAGGGTGGCACCAGCTTCTCCTTGTTGCTTACGGGGTAGCATGCAGGAAGAAGGAGGCATGTTGAAAGAATGGATGGAACAAGAAGAAACAAGGGCTTGCTGGCTTTGTAAAGTGTGTGCTTCCGTGATGCATAGCAAGAGTCAGATACTGCCTCTGGAAAAGGGTCCCGAAAGCCAGTATAGGAGCTGGAGAGATGGCTTAGCAGGTAAGAGCACTGACTGCTCTTCCAGAGGTCCTGAGTTCAATTCCCAGCAACCACATAGTGGCTCACAACCATCTGTAACGGGATCTGATGCCCTCTTCTGGAGTGTCTGAAGAGACTGACCGTGTACTCACATATGTAAAATAAATAAATAAATCTTTAAAAAAAAAAAAAAAAAAGGAAAGCCAGTGTAAAGATGGAGTTGGGGTATGCAAAATTCTTTACTGGCAACTCATAAAGACTCATGGTGCCTCCAACCACCAACTGGTGAGCCACATAGCTCTTAGTAACTCGAGCAGAGTTACTGCCGTCTGCTGCTTGGGGTTACCTACAAAAGCCCCAAGTCAGGAAGAGCTCCCATCCATAGATCTGTGTGGCTTTCCCCTAGTGCAATGAGCCCCATCAAGATTCACAAAAGAACTACACACTTAAGGTAAGGCAGAAATGCAGAGAGCCTGAGCTGAGAGAGACAGGACTTTAAAGAGTTGGGTTGGAAAGAGGATGTCCTGCATCCTTAGGATGCCCCTCTTGTCTGGAATTCTAGTCATCAGAAAGCTGAGGCAGGAGGACTGAAAAATTTAGGTCAATCTGAGTTCTGTAGTGAGATCTTGACAGGAAGAAGAGGAAAAATTGAAAGGGAAGAGAGAGAAGAGGAGAGTGGGAAGGGAGGGAATGGAAGAGGGGGAGGAATGGGAGAGGGGGAAGAATGAGGGAGGGGGAGGAATGAGGGAGGGAAGGAATGAGGGAGGGAAAGGAATACGGGAGGGGGAGGAATGGGGAGGGGAGGAATGGGGGAGGGAGAAGAATGGGGAAGGGAGGTGGGAGGGGGAAGGAGGAGGTATTGGGGGAAGGAAATATAGAAGAAGATTTTAGATCCTCACTCCTCAGTGGGAAGAAAGCATCTGGTTAGCAAATACAAGCCATCTTCCCAGAGAAGGAAGAACAAGGGAAAGCCAGAGCCCATACACTAGAGCAAAGAGCCAGAGGTATTTATTTTCAGGCCTTGAGAACCAGCTTGTAAAGGCACAACTGTCACCTTCTGCCATGATGTGTTTCAAGGCCATGGACCGGGAACCTTCAGGGTTCTATCTCCCACCCATCCCAGATGTAAAGAACTGGGGGCAGAGGTCACCATCCCTCAGATAGTGGGTTACGATAGGACCCCAACCTAGTGTGGGTTGCAGTCCATCCAGACGCCCATAAATGCTCTGTTGCTTTCGTCATGCCTGTCTTAGTCACCATTCTATTGGTGGGAAGAGACACCAAGACCTTGGCAACTCATACAGAAAAAAAACTTAATTGTGGGCTTGCTTACAGTTTCAGAGGTTTAGTCCATTATCATCAATGGCAAGAGGATAAAGAGGATAGCTGTCCTCATGGTGCTGAAGCAGTAGCTGGGAGCTACATCCTGGTCCACAGGCAGAGAGAGAGAGAGAGAGAGAGAGAGAGAGAAAGAGAGAAAGAGAGAGAGAGACAGAGAAAGAGAGACAGAGAAAGAGAGACAGAGAGAGACAGAGAGACAGAGACAGAGAGAGAGAGAGAGAAAGAGAGACACAGAGAGACAGAGAGACAGAGAGAGACAGAGACAGAGAGACAGGGAGAGACAGAGACAGAGAGACAGAGAACAGACAGACAGACAAATCCTGAAATGGGCTTTTGAACCCTCCAAGCCCACCTCCAGTGACATACTCCCTCAAACAGGACCTTGCTTCCTAATCCTTCTAATCCTTTCAAACAGTTCCAACCCCTGCCGTCAAAGCATTCAAACATACAATCCAAAGGGGCCCTATTCGTATTCAAACCACCACACGACTACAAGGATCCTAGCCTGAGAGCCCTCAGAATCCCTGGGAGAATCTCGTCACATGAAATCCTGGCCATCAGTCACAGCCACCAGTTCATAAATGCTGACAAACAAATAGTCAGATGTCTGCATGCAAGCAAAGCCTGTCTGGGTATAAACATCTGGCTCTAATTTCTTACCTGACTTATTTTAAGACAGAGTTCCTTGTAGCTTAGGCTCTCCTGGAACTTGCTATGTAGTCAAGAATCATCCTGCTTCCACCTCCCTAGTGTTGACATGGTAAGAACAATCCACAGTATCCACTCAATGCAGTGCTGAGACAAATCCAGGGCTTCGTGAATGCTAGGCAAGGGCTCTAACCACTTAGCTACATCCCCAGCTGGGAGACAGTTCTGTGGCTCTGTGTTCTCGAGAACACCTGAGCTCCCCACCATCCACATAAAAGCCAGGTACAACCACTCATGTCTGTAACTCTGTGATGGTTTGAATATGCTTGTCTCAGGGAATGGCACTATTAGAAGTTGTGGCCCTGTTGGCGTAGGTGTGTCACTGTGGGTGTGGGTTATAAGACTCTCATCCTAGCTGCCTGGAAGTCAGTCTTCCACCAGCAGTCTTCAGATGAAGATGTAGAACTCTCAGCTCTGCCTGTTCCATGCCTGCCTGGATGCTGCCCTGTTCCTACCTTGATGATGATGGACTGAACCTCTGAACCTGTAAGTCAGCCCAATTTTATGTTGTCATTTATAAGAGTTGCCTTGGACATGGTATCTGTTAACAGCAGTAAAACCCTACCTAAGACAAACCCCAAAGCTGGGGAGCAGAGAGGTGGGCAGGTCCTGGGGACTCACTGGCCATCCAGCCGAGCCAAACCAGGGAGCTATGGGTTCAAGGAAGAGCCTGTCTCAAACAATAAGATAAAAAGCAATAGAGGAAGACATCCCATGTTGACCTCCAGCCCTGAGCTGGGCACACACACGCACACACAGTGCATACACACACACACAGAAACACACATTCACACATTGCATACACACATAAGCACGCAGACACACTGCATACACATGCAAGCACACACATTTACATGCACAAGTACAAACTGGGGTTTTATCTAAAGAAGAGGAGATGATGGGAGCAGATAACAGAAGAGGAACCAATCTGCACCTCCAGAAGATTGCCCTGGGTGAGGGTCCAGAAGTAACAAGGAGCCCAGTGTTGGGAACTGCATCCATTCTTCTTGTGTACCCCCAGACACATACCTAGGACTCTACCAGGGATAAACAAAGGAACAAGCCGGCTCAGGTCACTTGGATCTCTCCATCTGTGTGGCCAGAATATAATTACACTTCTGCAACTCTCCCAGGCAGGATCCTAGACCAGGGGGAGCTAGAGGCGACTGGAGGTGCCCTTGAGTTAATTGGGAACACCTGGGAAGAGATATGGCTGTGCCTTCGACTTCGTAAGTCTAATTAAGGAAGCTACGGACTTGCTAAATGGACTGGCTCCAGAGGATGCACACGGCAGAAACTTTTAATCATCTTTCTAAAATATTCTGGGAGAAGTACAGTGGGATTTGGTAGACACGCATAACCTGGCGAAATTAGATTTCCAGGACTCCGTGGTGGTGTTATATCAGGAGTAAAGCTCTGTCCTTTATTCTATGTGAGGGACACAGCTGTGAAGGAGACAGATCAGCCCCTACATCCCAGATCATAATCTGATGAGAGACAGAGATTGATGAACAGTTATTAACTGCTGATGGTGAACATTCCCTCACTCTAGTCACGCCCTCTTCATAAGTCCATCTTGCAGGAACATTCGCTTGAGTGCATGGTCACATAATCTGTGCCACTGTCCCTGATAACATCAGTAGTAAATGATGAGTCAGCGACATCCTATAACATCACTTCAGATGCAAGGCAAAGGCCTGAGGTCCTTGTAGTTGGACTTTTAAAAAGTTCCACAGAGAGATAGCCCTGAGACCTTGCCTGCATCATAAGGGTTCATTCCCCAAGAGTGACGGAAATAGGCCCCAACCGTTTGGTGTCTGGAGATTATCCCAGCTCCATCTCTTAGGTGGGAACCAGGCAGGGAAGTCTCCTGACTCCCAGTTGAAGCGCTAACTTTACCCTCTTGACTAGGGAGCCCCAAATGCCAGGTCCGTTTGGCAATTCTCTGGGCCTAGAGGAGCTTCAAGCAGTAAGGATCCTGGGCAGATGGCAGTCACCCTGCTTCACCACGCTCTGGGCAGGACTTACTGATGTCACTGCAGCTACACAATGCCCACGGTTGGAGAATTACTAAACAAGATAGCTCAGAGGCGACTGATTTATGAATCCGTGGAACCATGCTGGGCAAGCCAATCAATGGGCAGAAATTTGCATATTAATGAACTCATAAATAATGCAGCGATAGCATACAGCGTTGATGCGGGCTTCTGGGAAGCAAGCCCTCTAAGGTGCAGGACGCTTGGCGCCTGAACCCAGCAGGGCTTGTTACAACCTAATCTTACAATCCGATCCCAGGATGTCCCTTCAGGAGTGTGTGGCTTGTGAGTCACGAGTAATCAGTAACCAAGAGCTGCTACTGCAACTGCCACCCCAGGAGATACATGCACACGTGTGTACGCACATAAGTGGACTCACGCACACTGCCATGTGGAAGCCAGAAGTTACCCTCCAGTGGTGAATTTTCAAGGTAGGGTCTCTTGTTGGGCCGTGAGGCTTGTCAATGAGGCTAGGCTGGCTGGCCAGGGAGCCCTAGGAACCCACCTGTCTATGCATCTCAGATACTGGAAATATGTGTAATCTTAGCTTTTTTTACATGGATTCTGGGGATCAAACTTGGGTCCCCACTGTTGCACAGCAAGCACTTCACAGACTGAGCCATCTCCCCAGTTCTCTCCCCTCCAGGAAGGGCACTAGCCACTGGGAAGACTGGGGGAGGCTGGTTCTGCTGTGCCTTGTAGCACTCACAAGATCCTCGGGCTTGACAGTCTTGGCTCACTCTGTCTGTAAGACGGGGCTATGAATAATACTTCCTCAAAGGGTGCTGGGTATGGTTTTCATGATGGTGGTGGTGGTGATGCCTCTATGTGTGTGTGTGCATGCCATGTGTGAGTACACAGTGTGTGAGTGTGTGTATGCTGTGGGTGTACACATTGTCTCTATGTGTATGCTGTGTGTGTATATACTGTATGAGTATGTGTGAGTGTGTGTACATACTATGTGTGTGTACACACTGTGTGTGCATGTGAGTATGTGTATGGAGTGTGTGAGTGTATGCGAGTGTGTGCGTGCTTACCATGTATGTGTACACACTGTGTGAATGTGTACACACTGTGTGAATGTGTGTGTGCCATGTGTGTGTACACATTGTCTCTGTGTGTATGCCATGTGTGTACAAACTGTGTGAGTATGTGTGAGTGTGTGTACATGCCATGTGTGTACACACTGTGTGTACATGAGTATGTGTGTGAGTATGTGAATCTGTGTGCATACCATGTGTGTACACACTATGTATACATGCTGTGTGTGTACACACTGTGAGCATGTGTGTCATGTGTATACACATTATCTGTGTGTGTGTGCCATGTGTGTACACACTATGTGAGTATGTGAGTGTGTGTACATGCCATGTGTATGTACACACTGTGTGAGTGTGTATGTGTGAGTGTGTGAGTGTGTGAGTTTATCTGAGTGTGTACATACCATGTGTTTACACACTGTATGAGTGTGTGCATGCCATGTGTGTGTACACACTGTGAGTATGTATGTGTGTGTGAGTGTGTGAGTTTATGTGAGTGTGTGCATACCGTGTGTGTACACACTGTGTGTGAGTGTGTACATGCCATGTGGTTGTTCACATTGTCTGTGTGTATATTCCATGTGTGTACACACTGTGTGAGTATGTGAGTGTGTGTGTGTGTTTGTGTGTGTGAGTGTGTGTGTGCATACCATGTGTATGGTGGTGCCTGTGGAGGCCTGAGAAGGCTGTCAGATCCCCTGTAGCTGGACTTACAGGCGGCATGTGCTCTTAAGCAATGACCCCCAGCTTCAAGTGGTTCTCAAGAACAGATGAGGGGAGACACCATGTTGGGTGGGTACCTGCACAGCAAGAAAACTCCAGGTCCCAGCAGTACATCCCAGCAATTATAGTTTTATTGTTTCCCTTTTTCCCCTGAGATAATCTCAGATATAGCACACAGGCATCCTAAGGCATCTGTGCAGATCCCTCAAATCGGAATACTTCTTCACCACCTTGGTTTGATCACATAAACATATTCAGAGACAGCATGCTCATCTCCCAAGGTTGCTGTGTAATAGAGAACCAACGTTGCAGCTTAAAACCACATATTTTCTTCCTGGTTTTTGAAATCAAAGACTGAAATTGCTGAGGTCAAGGTGTCCTGGGCTGATGCCTGCGATGGATGACCCGCCTCTGAGGCTAGCCACAGCCTCTGCTCAGGTGTCTTCTGCCACCTTCAAAGCTGAGATCTGAGCACTCTCAAAGGTCCCTCTTTACCTGCATGATCCCTTGACCCCCATGCTATTTATGACTTGATCCACTCGGCTCTCTTTCTGCCGAGGAAGCATGGGACTCCTCAGACCCCTGGACAGCCCTGCACACTCTCCTGGCCTCAGTATCTTCAGCTCAGCCACGCCAGCAAAGTCGTTTCTGTCTCCGAGAGTGACACCTTATCAAGCTCATGACTGAGAGTTGGGATGGAGGGAGACATCCAGAGATGTATAATTTTTATGTCTAAAACATAAATGTAATTATTCTCAATTGCTCCGAGGACATCTTAGGTACAGAGATACAGTAGATAGATGTGTGTACCCATAGATACAGAGGCACAGCTGTAAGAGTCACTTCTCAGACCTTATGATAACCTCTTCCCGTTAATATATCAACATATGAATGTTCCTAGGAGACACAATCTCACAGCAAACTCCCCGATCCTCTGGTACTCGCAGTCTTTCCACTTCCTCTTCTGCAATGATCCCTGAGCTTTAGGTGTGGGGATGTTTTGTAGATGTATCCCCCAGGACTGGGCTCACAGCTCTGCATTTTGATTGGTTGTGCTTTTCTCCAACGGTCTCTGTCTGTTGCAAAGAGAAATTCCTTCGACGAGGGGGCAAAGACTGCACTTAACAGTCTTTGTAACAGAATGAGTATTTGTAAATTGTTGTTAGGGATTACGCTGCTTTAGTGAAGGAGTGGTTGTAGAGTCTCCTCAAGAAACTCTGGCTTCACTAGCACTGGATTGCTAGCTAGGTTCCCAGCACCGGGCATAGTCTCCTTGTTGAGCAGATCTTAAGTTCAATTAGAGAGCCGTTGGTTACTTCCATGATGTGTGTACCACCACTGCATCCCTGGGGTCACCGTGCCATGCTGTCATTGATGTGGTTCACAGCTGGGTGGTACTGTTGGTTGTCCCCCTCCTTTGAAAGTTTGCATGGATCCTTTTAGCATCATGAAAGCTGGTCCTCAGAAAGGGGGCCTCCAGGTCAGCTCTGCCTCCGTGGGTCTCTGGGCCCTGCCTTTGAAGTACATAGTGTCTTCTGGCTGCTTCTTTTTAAAGATTTAACGGGGTGGACTGTCCTTTGGTCCCACCAGAGGGAGGTGGTCCTCTGGCAGCTTCATTTCAGCACAGTGAGAATGATTTCATACTTCTGGCCTCCAAAACTATAAGAGAATAAATCCATGTGATGTGGTGATTTTCCATAGCAGGCTCATGGCCCTGACACGGCCACCAAGTATTTGGTTGAGAGCTGTTTTGAGACTGTCCTGTTACTTGTTGACCGACCGCCCCCATTTTCTATATTTATTATCATTATCACTATTATTTTAGTGGTTGCTGAGCTCTGTCCTCCCAGCGTGGCAGCCATTGCTGTCTTGACACCAGAGCAGCTGTGACTCCCAGGTAAAAGCCAGTTACATTCTAGGGAAGATGGGGAGGCTCACCAGGTGACTTAAATCTAACCAGGAACAAATCTTGACAAAGACCCTTATACCCTCCCCAAGTATACATGGGTGGTTAGCAGTTTGAGTGATGTACAGACGCCGCTGTATAGCAGCCCAGAAGCTACCAGTTTTACTGAGAGTACCCGGTCAACTCCCTGGTTCACCAACCCAGCGTCTGCCCAGCCAGACGCCTAAGACAGCAGGAGTGGCAGTGAGAAGGCAGGTGGTCCATGCCTAGTGGGGGGGAGGGGGAGGAGCTAAGCAGGGGAAAGGGAGGAGCTAAGCGGGGGAGGGGCTTAGAAAAGGAAACGGGGAGCTAAGGGGGGGAGGGGGAAGAGCTTGGAAGGAGGGGAAGAGCTAAGAGGGAGTGCTTAGCAGGGGAAGGAGAGGAGTTTAACGGGGAGAAAGAGCTTGGGGAAAGGGAGGAGCTAAGCAGGAGGGGGAGGGGGAGGAGCTAGGGGGCTTAGTAGGGGAAGGGGAGGAGCTAAGTGGGGAGGGGAAAAGCTGGGGGGGCAGGAAGAAGCTAAGGGGGTGGGGTGTAGGGAGCTAAGCAGCGTGGAGCCTCCTACCTGTGTTGCTGAACCAGATGCTGCTCTTTAGTCAGAGAAATTAACACAGATGACAGGATTTTTCGGACTGTATTGCACCTTGCTAATGATGTCTTTAAGGGTCCATTAGATCCTGAATCTCAAGACCAATTAGAATTCACCTGGGATGGATGGCAATTCGCCTTCCTTCAGCTTACTACTTCAGGGTCACCCTCACAGTTCCACTGTTCCTCATGGAATGGTGACCTGGGACCTTAAGGTGCTACCTGCCCATTCTGTGAAAAAGGTGTATTTTGACGATGGTACAATGCTCACTTTTGGCTGCTTGGTGGATTTAGAAAAGGGGACTGGAGAGATGGTTCTGTTGATAAAGTGTGCCTGACAAGCACATGAGGATCTGGATTGCCCACTAAAATTCAAGCACAATGATGCTGGTCTGTATTCCTAGGATGGGGTTGGGGGTGGGGAAGATAGATGGGTCCCTGGATCTAGTCTTGTCAATCAGCTCTGATTTCATTGAGAGACCCTGTCTCAAAAAATAAGAGATGGAGGGAAATGCCTAATGTTGATTTCTGGTTTCCACATGCAAGTGAAAACATGTGCACCCATGCCCCCCCCCCCGTGTGTGTGTGTGTGTGTGAGAGAGGGGGGGGGAGGGAGAGGGAGAGAGAGAGGGGGAGGGAGAGGGAGAGGAAGAGGAAGAGGGAGAGGGAGAGAGGAACCTGAAGGAAACATGGCTACCCCTAAGGATGGAGTGTGAGAACACAGTACGCACAGGCAGAAAAGCCAGGCTCCCTGCAGAACTCTGGGGACCATTGCAGTGTGGCAATAACCTAACAAGGTCATTAAGCAAATGTTACAACAGCCTCTACCTGTGAGTGCAAACAGCTGCAGGTGTTTGGTATCCCCTGGGAGTGCCGGAGTAGTTTCATTCCCTGTCTCGCTCAAGTTGCCCTCATTTCTATAACTCAATTTTTTTTTAACTTGGGGGAGGGGCGGTCTGTTTTAGAATAGGGACTGAACCTCTTAAGAGGTTTTCAAGCTAGCTGAGGTCTTCGTAGGATGGGCTAAATGGATGCACGCCACATTACCCCAGTGCCCTTGTGTGCTGGAAGATGCTGGAAGCTCAGAGGGTAAAAGCTGGAGTGGGGGTGTGAAGGGGGCACTATGGTAGAAACAATGTATAAAAGACAACCTGGGCAAGCAGCAAAAGCCATTATACAGCCGTGGGTGGAACTCATCCCCAGCTTTGTGGCAGTAAAAACTGGTTACGAATTTGCTCTGGTGCTGGAGAGATGGGTTAGCGGTTAAGAGTACCGACTGCTCTTCCAAAAGTCCTGAGTTCAATTCCCAGCAACCACAAGGTGCCTCACAACCATCCTTAACGAGATCTGACGCCATCTTCTGGAGTGTCTGAAGACAGCTACAGTGTACTTATTTATAATAATAAATAAATCTTTAACCTGGCAGTGGTGGTACATGTCTTTAATCCCAGCACGTGGGAGACAGAGGGAGGCAGATTTCTGAGTTCGAGGCCAGCCTGGTCTACAGAGTGAGTTCCAGGACAGCCAAGGCTACGAGTTTTATCTGTCTCAAAAAACAAACAAACAAACAAAACAAAACAAAAAGAATTTGCACTGAAGGACTTCTGGTCTTTCTGAGACAGTATGGAATCAAACTGCAAAAACAACAGACAAAGTTACAGTGACCTGTGGTTCTCCAGCTCTGCCACCAACGCCACGCAGTGTACTAGAACCAGTGTCCTTTCAAGACACTAAGCCTAAGTCTCTCAGAGTAATCAAACCAGAGAAGGTGCCGGAAGGGATGCTATGTGTCCTGTGCCACATGATGACACAAGCAAGGGACCAGACAGGAGTGGCTGCAGCAGCACAGAGCATGGAGGCCATGTGGCTGGAGGCAGAAGGAACGAGAACCCTGTGAGCTGAGCTTAGAGCAGCATGGAGAGAGCTGGCTCGCAGGACTCTGGCCTGTGACGATCTAGAGGAGTGACTAACCTGTATTCAGAACCATTGATGAGTGGTCTCATAGGAAAGAAGGCTGGCAGGTGCAGGGTCATCCATGGTGAGGACCACAGATGTGCACAGGAGAACACAACCAAGCCCAGAGGGGATCAGAGGCCTACTGGAGCAACCCACAGCCCACCGAGTCCTCTAGGGAACCAAGAAGCAGGTGCCCTTCCTAAAATACAAGCTGTCTGTACTCAAGTGCGCTCCAAGGCTATTCACTGGGTTCATATAAAGTCTGCCCCGTGGGTGAACCAAGAAAGCTGGGCAGCATCAAGGGCTTCCAGCATTGCTATGGAATATCTGATGCTCTGTGTGCAGTACAGACCATGAGGCCAGCTCCCAATTATAGCCACAGCGGACAGAAGCAACAACGGGGCCAGTGTGCGAATCTCTGTGTCTAGCACAGTCTTGGTACAGGACCCACGTCTGTGAGTGGGGTGTGAATACGTGCCCTGTGTAGGCACCACTTAGCCCTCTAAAAGCTTTTCCATGCAAGCTAAGGAACATTGGGATGACTACCAGAGGTAGGTCATGGGTTTTACTGGTGTGAGCCAATGATCAAGGCAACTCTTTTTTTTTTTAGAACATCTGAATTTTTTAATCCTTCTTTACAGGTTACCTAGACCACTTTTGATTAAGAAAACTGTAGAAAGTTAGTAACTGCCACAAGTGGATGCCAGTTGGTGGCACATGTCAATTTCCACAGAGTCCTGCTTTGCAGGGTATCTGAATGCACGGCTCAGAGTCTCTGCTCAAACTTGCTGGAATCACTCATGGCAGATTTTAGTCCACAGGTCGCTTTTCCCCATATTTCTTTATAAACTCTTCAATATTCTTACAGAATTTTTTATGGTTCTTAGAGTATTCTTCAGCTAGGTCAGCCTGGAGGTCATTCGCCAGTGCTATGAAGGACTGAATTACTTGGTCAGTCTTGGTGGCTGACCTCCAGTTTTCAGCACTAATTACTGGCAGACAGACCTGCCCCTTCTCGTCCATGTTAGGGTGGTAGATCTTTGTTTTAAATGTGATCTTGGGTGGTTTGAATGGATACTGTGCTGGAAAGTTGATTTTAATTCTGAAGGCTCCCTTATCATATGGAGGGTTGTCAGGAACAATAAACCTTTGCCAAGTCAATAAATTAGCTCCATCAACCTGGATGTTACGGAAGTTTTTCATTCCACATTTGCAGATTTCTTCAAGCTCCTTCATCAGCCTCCTGCTGGCCACCATCGTGGATCTGGTGCTGCTGCTTTCCCAAAAATCCAAGGCAACTCTTATAAAGGACAACATTTAGTTGGGGCTGGCTTACAGGTTTAGAGGTTCAGTCCATTATCATCAAGGCGGGAACATGGCAGCATCCAGGCAGGCATGGTGCAGGCGAAGAGTTCTACACCTTCATTTAAAGGTTGCTAGTGGAAGACTGACTTTCAGGCAGCTAGGATGAGGGTCTTAAAGCTCACACCCTCAGTGACACACCTACTCCAACAAAGCCACACCCACCCCAACACGGCCACACCCACTCCAACAAAGCCACACCTATCCTAAAAGGCCACACCCACTCCAACAAAGCCACACCTATCCTAAAAGGCCACAACCACTCCAACAAAGCCACACCCACTCCAACAAGGCCACTCCTCTTACTAGTCCACTCCCTGGGCCAAGCATATACAAACCATCCCAGTTATTAAGTGAAAATCCCAATACCAGGGATGGGACACTTTCTCATCAAGTCACTGGCCAGCAAGGCACCCAAAGCCCACAAAACATGACAGGCTATTGCCTACGATCTTTGCTGGGTACCAGAATTCGATAGTAAGAGTCTATTGGTGAAGACACCACACACTAGGTCACATGACCCACTGACAAGAATTGCTTGAAGCTCGTGAAACTGTTTTTCATCACATTTATGTATCCTCAAGTAACTACAGGACTCTGAGAAATCAGCCTGGCACTGAAATAGAAACTTCTCCCTGGATGACTGGCTTTCCTGGTACCAGAGGGCACCATGCAGGCTGCCGAGGGAGAATGTCAGCCAAGTCCTGCTTCGTCATGGGTCCTACATGCTACGCTGCAAAGAGACACACGTTACAGCAACTGACACAACAGTGATATGGCTTCCATACAGACAACCAACTACTTTCCTACCGGTCTTACAGTTCACAGCACGAGAAGGAGGCCACATTTGTACTATGAGCCAGAGGGGCGGGTGAGGGTCGGAGCTGAGGTTGAGAAGGTGGTAGTCTTTAATGTGGAAACACTATTACTTTTTGTTAAGTGGCTGTGATGTCACTGGGCGTGGTAGCATATACTTGTAATTTGAGTCAGAAGATTGTCATGATTCAAGACCAGCTTGGCCTACACAGAGAGTTCTAGGCCAGCCGGGGATTCATAGACCCTGTCTTTAAAAAGTAAAAATGTAATGTGATAAAGATGAATAAATTGTGGAAAGAGTAAAATAAATAAAAAGTGTGCTGTGATGTGCCTGCCAATTTGCCTTCTAACATCTGTGCCTCTGCCCAAAGCTTCTTTCACAGTGAGATGTGACAGCCCATCAAATGGTAAAGACAACTGCTTGTGACATGATTCAGCCTCAAGTGGAGGAAGATAACCAGGCATCTTATCCCTTCCTCCGAGCCCCAGGAAATGTGACAGGAGAGGAGGTAAAAAGACTGTACGTGCCACATACAGTAGGGGATGTTGTGGAACTGTCTTTCAGGCCCGACATGGCCTTAGCCTGGGACTTTGGTGCTAGGGATCTCTGAGTCCAGTTTCTTGGACTCCCTAAGCTCATGCTCAGACTGACTTTGCCAGTAAGTTGCACATATTGAACACTTCCTGGGCTTGAGCACGCATGCCCAGAAAGCATGCATGCCCCATAGAGCTCCTGCCCTTTGCCACAATGCCACACAACAGAGGAGCGGAAACCTTCCTTGTGGTTCCCAGGTATCTCTTCTTCCTGGCAGATGGCTCCACCCACTCTCAGTCTTACTCCCCCC
>NW_022196905.1:106695470-106705278 GCF_008632895.1 Mastomys coucha
CCCCCCCCCCCCCGTCCCCAGCTCCATGAGGCAGAAGGTACACGCCTGAAGCTGCCACATTACCACCACCTCCCAGGGCCCAGTTTGGCTCCAAGAAAACATAGTAAAAGTTAACTATAAAATTGTAGAAACGTGCGGTACTACATTTCTGCTGGTCCAAGAGGCTCACATTCTTTATGTTCTTCAAGTTCCTCTGTGGGGTAGGATGCTTTGGGCCTGGAACTGGCTGTCCGTGGGGCAGAGGCAGGATTCCAACCCACGTCAGCCCACACCCAAAGCTGTTACTCAACCAAAATGCACACAGCCTCTCTGCCCACCTCCCTATGGCCAGAGGGACCCAGATGTGTAGAGGACACAGCTGCAGTCAGCCTGTAAGGACTCCCATAAGTCCCCAGAGGCGACTTGGTGAGTCGCCCATGGTGGCCCTGTGGTCAGTAAGCAGCAATTGGTCCTATCCACAGCCCAGGGCACCTTGAGAAGACTCCATCCACAAGGTAAGGGCACTGGGGCCTCGGGTGTGAGGAGGAAGACATCTGAGGATGCTCCCTGGAAACCCAAGGCTTACCTGGGGGAGAAAAAGAAACAGTTTCAAACAAAGAAATGGGAGAGAAACAGAGACACCATCGTCCTAGACAGTAAGGTAGATTGTATTGTAAAGTAGATTGTATTGTTGCCAGGGCAATGGCAGAAGAATTGGGGGGGGGGGAGTGAAGAGAGGGAGAAATCACTGGCCCTACCTGGAAGGCTGTGGGTTGCTGTTCTATAGTATAGTGGGTGAATCACTCCCTGTGTATGTACCAAAACACAGACTGCTCTCAAAAGGACTCAAGAAGCAGCTATCAATTACCCTCCCAGGACCAACGCCCCTCTCCTTATCCATTCTGCATTGAGAGCTCTGTTGAATGATCACATGGCCATCTCAGGAGGACAGGTTTAGACTTGTCTAAAACAGGCTGGGAGGGCAGCAAGATGGCTCAGTGGGTAAAGGTGATTGCCACCAAGTCTGACAACCTGAGTTTGATCCCCAGAATCCACGTGGTAGGAGGAGAGAAGTGAGTCACAAAAGCTGTCCTCTGACCTCCATGCATGCATGTATACATGTACGTCTGCTTGCTTGCTTGCACACACACACACACACACACACACACACACACACACACACTGAAAGAAGGAAAGGGAGGGGAGCTAGAGAGATGTTTCTGTCAGTGAAGTGTTTCCAAGCAAGCATGAGGACCTGAGGTAATTCCCTAGGACCCATTTGAAAACAAAACAAGCAAAAAACAAGGGTATGCGGGCTCGAGAGAGAGGACTCGGTGGCTAAGCATGGCTGCTCTTCCAGAGGACCTGAGTTTGATTCCCAGCACCCACGTGGCAGCTCACAATGATTTGGAATTCCTCTTCTGGCTTCCATGGTGCACAGAAATGCAGACAGACAAAAAAATACACACAAAAATCATATATATATGTATATATGATTTTATGTGTAATATGCATATATATATGGCATATATGTGTGCATATGTATATGTACACACATATATATGGCAGGTGCAACCACACACACCAACACACCTAAATCCCAACTGGTGAGAAGACAGGAAGACCCCTGGAATCCACTGTCCAAGCCTGTTAGCTCCAGTGAAATCCAGGTGCAGCAGATGTCTCTCCCCCCAGATATGATAGAACATTGAGGAAGACAGCTGTGTCACTCTGGGTTCTCTGATGAGACAGAGCCCATGAGATTAGTGTGTAGATATACAGATATTATGTGTGTGAATGTATGAGGCCATCTTATATTGAAATACCAACAACAGCTCAATCACCTCTGCAAGGCTAAGAACTGGAAGTTGCTTGTTCCTTGCTTGAGGCCTCCACAGTTGGAGTTCCACAGTGGCTGTCTCGCGATGGAAAAACCAACAGCCTGCTAGCTGCTCAGTCCACAAGGCTGTGTGCCTCAGCAGACAAGATGGCAGCCAAACTCTGGCGGTCCCTGGAGAGCCACTGGTCTTGTTGACAAAAACCCCATAGCTCTTATCTTAAACAGTTTACTCTGGGCCCATTTTGAATGACCGTGGCCTGGAAACACAGATTTAGGTTTCCCCAAATTCTAATGTGCAATGGGTTTCATGAAGTGTTTGTAGTTTTTACAGAACAATGTAAGTCATAACCAAGGCAAGTTTAAATACATAGGTGGGTAGATCAGAGAGGCAGGTACAGAGAGACAGGGAAGCTTTTCTCCATGCTAAGATACTATCTGAAGACGTTCTTAGCTTTGGGGCTCTCTGTTAATAGAGTCCAAATAAGTTTCTATCTATTCATCAGGGACATTCGTTCCATAACAGAGTTGGCAAGGAATAGCTGTCCAGGGACTAGAACTAGCCCAAGGTAAGGTAATTAGCCCCTGGATCTGCAACACTCCAACCTCTCCACAGTACCTTCCTTTTTGGCAGGGCTGGACAGCAACAGTGAGCCTTGTCAACCACGCAGCCAGCTGACATAAGAGAGAAAGGTGTCCTGTTAGGGTTTTTTTTTTTTTTGTTTTTTTTTTGTCAACTTAACCCAAGCTAGAGTTGTCCAGGAAGAGGAACATCGATTGAGAGAACACCTCCATCAGATAAGCCAGTAGGCAAGTCTGTGGGATATTTTCTTGACTGAAGCATTGGAGGAGGAGCCAATTCATTGTGGGTGGGGACACTCCTAGGCAGATACTCACTGTGTAGGAAAGCAGACTGAGCAAGCCTGCGATCCACTGTACATCCACTGCCTGCGATCCAGGCGTGTAAGTCAAATAAACCCTTTCCCCCAGATTGCTTTTGATTTGGTGGTTAGCCCCAAATTGCTCTGATTTGGCAATGGATACCAAAGTAGTTGGAGGCACACACCAATTTGTTAATTCCAGCATTCTGGAGACAGAGGCAGATGGATCTCTGAGTAACAGGCCAGCCTGGTCTACATAGTGAGTTCCATTTCAACCAGGACTGCATGGAGACGCTGGGCAGGAGACGGGGAAGGGGATGGCTGGGTTGCAAGAGCCACCTGTGAGGCTACATTCTCCCAGCTTCCTGCTAATTGACCCACTAAGTGACTGGCTGCTGACTCTGCCCACACCACACCCCGGAACAGGGTAGCTGTTCCAGGTCTTTCCTCTTCAGTATCAGGCTCCTATTAGAAACTGGGAATCCCCTGGTCTCTCTTTCAAGCCCCCCAGAACATCGGCTTGGTATAGGCCAGGGACCATACCTGACTTAAGCCACTCTGGACAAGTTTTGGAGGGTTGTGCCCAAGCACAGTGTGCAGGAGCAGACAAGGAGACATCAAAGGGAAGGTAGAATGCCCAGACAAAAACGCCCACTGAAAACTCTGGGATTCAGTAGTGTTTTCCAGGGCGCGGTTAGAATGTAGGGTCCTGCGTTATAAACATCTGTTTCCTAGCTCCCTTATGATAAAGAGTTGGCAAGACCTGGCTGCGGCCCTTTGCAGCTGTAAGGAGGTACCTGCATGACCTCTGTCTCCTGGTCTCTAAAGAATTAGTGGCATCCTTCCTCCATTCAACAGCAGGAAGGACTCTGGGGCAAAGCTGCCTCTAGCGTGACAGGCATGTGTTTCCTTAATCCCCTCTACTTTTCCTTGTTGCCTGCGGGGGAGGGTGGTAACCCATGTGTTCCCCACAACCCCTGTACTATGAACAGTGTCACCTGGAGATTCAGGTCCACTCAGAACCTGTGAACCTGACCTTGTTTGAAAACAGGGTCTTTGGAGACGTGACCCATTTGGGGAGAAGTCACAAATGGTCTGGAGAGGGAACTCCCTTCAGCGACAGGTGTCTATATAAAGAAGATTTTGAGACATCAGCACCTGGGAAGGTGGCATGTGAAAGAAGGCAGCAAGAAGGGTAGGCATATACCCAACAAGCCATGGAGAGCCGGGGGAGAGGGCTGGAGAGATGGCTCCAGGGTTCAGAGCACTGACTGCTCTTCCAGAGGCCCTGAGTTCAATTCCCAGCAACCACATGGTGGCTCACAACCATCTGTAATGGGATCCGATGCCCTCTTCTCAAAAAAAAAAAAAAAAAAAAAAAAAGAGCCAAGGACCAGCAGAGACTGATCCCTATATGGGCAGGACAGTCCCTATAAATACTTCCATCCTGGACATCAGGCCTCCAGCCAGCTAAATGAGGATAAATCTGGTCCCCTTTAACCCACCTACCTGGTGGCATTTTATTAGGACAGTCCTAAGACACTAACACAGTTTAATACAGTACCTGGCACATGGCACAGTTTAATACACTTCCCTGCCACCCCAGGGAAGCAATTGAGAAGGCAGGCACAAATCTCCAATCTAGGAACAGACCTGACTGGGCTTAGAAGTAGTTCTACCAGCTCTTTGACAGCCATGGCTAGTACTCAGTGGTCTCTCCCAGTCACTGACTGCCTTGCCACTTCTCATGTATACTGAGCCCCTGCTTTGGGTCAGAGGTTCAGTACTGGCTGCTGACACCATCCTCACTTGAGGATGAATTGAGGAACTGGCCTTTTTTTCTAGCCCCTATCTCCCCTGAGTTTTGATGGATGTTTCCCAAGAAGCCACCCAAGCACACCACCCAATAAAAGGAGAGAGGAAATCTCATAAGATTCCAAATGGCCTTCATATATTAAAGCCACCACCAGTAAGTACGGCAGCTCAGGGTTCTCCTCCGCACCTCCCTCGTATTCTCCAGACAAGTTCCCGTGTTAATGAATTCTAGATTCTCATTTAATAAATGTTGCGTGGGAAGCCTCGTTATCCATGGCTTCATCAATCTCCGGCTGGCACACGGACGCCCCTGTGGAAGTACCTGAGATCAATAGAGCATGGGGCTCACGTCCTCGGTCCTCCACTCTGCCACCTACAAGAATTCAGTAATTGAAAAGACCTTATAAATCAATACAGCCAAATTGAAAACTCCCAAAGAACAGCACATCATTCAGTGGGGGCGTTTGTCAGGATTTCTCTCTGCCTTCCCGGGAGTAGGAAATGCAGAAGAAGGACAAGCAGGCAGGAAGACAGCTGTTGTCCTGACCGGGGAAGGGGCTTAGGCTTGGAGTCCATTTAGCTTTGATTGCTTGTCCCCGGCCCAGTTCATTTTCTTTGTGTCTTGGCCTACAGTCAAACACTAGATTTTACCACTCCAGACAAAGGTTTGAGTTTCTTCTAGGAAGATAGAAGTGTAGCGCCCTGCCTTGGTGCTAATTAGACCCTGGAGAGGGCCTCTCTCCAGCACAAACGGAAGGCTGTAGTTCACCAATCACCAAGCAGAAAGGAAATGGCGTGGAGGCCAGGAGGAGCTCAAAGAAGAGAGGTTATGCTTGCCCAAGGAAAAGGAAGGTGTTTGAGAGCTGAAAAAAAATAATAATAAAATAAAGGAAATTCAAAACAATAAAAGGAAATCTTATTGTCGGTCAGATTAGCCAAAACTAATTCCTCGCCTTTGACAAAGCAGAGGAGGTGGAGACCTTTCAGCAAATAGGCAAGGGCTGCTCCAAGCCTGCAAGTCCAGACAAAAGCGAAAAGCTGGAAGCCTCTGTTGGTCCACGGGGGAGATAGATAATATTCCCTTAAGTTATTAAAGAGCTCTTTCAAAAAGAAACCAGGTCTCCTTGTGCCCAAGACCTACTTCTAAGTAACTAAGAAAAACTTGCCACAGCCTGTGTGAGTACATGCACATAGCAAGTGTTCAAATAAGAAAGAAAACCCTGTAAGGATGTGCGCCAAGCTGTTCAGAAGTAGACCAGGAGGACAGAACAGGCTGATAGTTTGTATTCTAGGCAAAGAAGAAAAAAAATCTAAAGGGGAGGACAGACCAGATTGATACTTTGTATTCCAGGCAAATGAGAAAACAAAAAAAAACCTAAAAGAAAAACAATAGAAATAAACAAGGAATGAGGTCTATGGAAAAGAAACACAACCACCTACCTCTGCTGCCCTTTATTTTATTTATTTATTTATTTATTTATTTATTTATTTATTTACTAATTATTATTGTATTTGTGTGTGCCCGTGGACATGTGCTATGGCTCCCATGTGGAGAGGGTGGACTTCAGAGGACAGCTTTCAAGAGTCACTTCCACCATGAGCTACAGAGATCAAACTGGGGCCACAAGGCTTATACAGCAAGTGTTTACTGATGGAGTCATCCTTCCGGCCTTGGCCACGTGGGTCCTCATCTTAACTGTTTAGAAGGCTTTCAGGCATCTGCCATGCTTGCTCTCCTCTGACCCCCTAGCTTAGCATCAGGTCCCTTAAAGGCTAGCTAGCCATGGGGCGTGCGGCCACCAGAAGTCACCCTAAATGAACAGGTCTAGACAATCTCAGGGACTTAGTCATAGACTTTGAGCTCACCCATTCTTTGTATTTCTGTAAACCTTTCTTTCTGGTTTGTTCCCCTTGACGCACAAGTCCCTTGGCAGTGGGTATTGTGCTCCTTCAGACTTTCTTGGCTACAAACGAAACCGAAGGTAGAACTTATTACAGGCGTTCAGTAAAACATCTGCTGTTCCAGCTGCCTCTATTAAAGCCGGGACTTGGCTGGGTTTCAGGAGCGGCAAGATCCAGGAACTTGCACTTTCTCAGAAAGTACTTCACCTGCTTGTGTTTTCTTTTCTTTTGTTCACACTGGAGCCTGTTGCTTGTCAAAGCTGTTGTAGCACAGAAAAGTGGGGGGAAGGGGTCGGTTACTGACATTCATAGCTCCTTCCACACTAATGACACACTTACCCTGGAAGCTCTGGAGTGAAATGAGATTTTACCCAACCTATGTGAACTCTACAGGGGTGTCCCCCCAAAACAAGCAAAACATATAGAGGTGTGGCTGAAACCCACCCCCCTCCACAACTTAACATCATCGCCCCCTTCTTCCTCCTCCTTCCTTCTTCCTTCCTCCCTCCATCCTTCTTCTTTCTTCTTCCCTCCTCCCTCCATCTTTCTTCCTTTCTTCTTCCCTCCCTCCTCCTTTCATCCTTCCCTCCTCCCTCCATCCTTCTTCTCCTCTGTCTTTAGAGACTGACTTCCTAAGGCTATCGAGACGGCTCATCAGTTAATCATGATGACAAGAGTTCAGATCCCACTAACCCCCATCAAGTTATTCACAAGTGCTCTCCAAGAGATCAAAAAGCCTCTTCTGGTCTCTGCAGACACCTATGCACACATATGCATACACACACATAAAGAAAAATTATTAGAAACAAATAAACAAACAGAAATCAGGGTTGCTTCAGGCATCCTAAACTTAGTGGTGGGAACATATATGCCTGCCAACAGCTCCCACATCCACTTAGCCTGATTCTGTCAATGCCAGCCCTCCAAAGGCCAGTCTGTATCAGTCACCTCCTGCTGCATAACAAAGAGCCCCTAGCTGAGTGGACTGTGAAATTCCACATAGTTCTCGCATACTGGGGCTCTAGGGTTCTTAGCTGGATAGTCCTGGCTCTGCTATTCCAGAAGCTGTGGGAAGGCTTGGTTAGGGCTGGAGAACCCATCCCAAGACAATTCACTCAAATGTAAGGCAAATTAGCACTGGGGTTCACAGGAGGCTAGCAGTCTCCACACACAGCTGCTGATGTGCCCTGAAGTGAGGGATGCAGATGGTGAGCATTCGCCGGGAGCCATGCTCTCTGACCAGCTGTGGAGGTGGCTTACCATCATGGTGGTCACTGAGCAAATGCAAGCAAGTAAATCACACTACATCTCTTGGGGGGGGGGGGCGGGGATAACATCAGACAATGTGTGGTCATGTTCCAGAACCATCACTGGGTGAATGGTCTTTCTTAGAAGAAATTTTCATCCTCAAGACACCAACCATGACCAGCAGTGAGGAGAGCAGTTGCTTTCCCTGTGATCCTATAGGTACAGATGAGAAAGAAGTTTCCAGAAAGGGAGGCTGCACAAGGTGGGATGGGGGGTGGAGGGGAACAGAGACACAGAAAGAGACAAGAGACAGAGAGAGAGCCAGGTGGTGGTGGCGTACGCCTTTAATCCCAGCACTTGGGAGGCAGAGGCAGGTGGATTTCTGAGTTCGAGGCCAACCTGGTCTACAGGGTGAGTTCCAGGACAGCCAGGGTTACACAGAGAAACCTTGTCTCGAAAAACCAAAAGAGAGAGAGAGAGACAGAGACAGAGACAGAGATAGAGACAGAGACAGAGAGAGACAGAGACAGAGGAGACAGAGACAGACAGAGAGAGACAGAGACACAGAGAGAGAGACAGAGACAGAGAGAGAAACTTTTCCTCCAGCAGATCCTGGCAAAGGATTCTGACTGGCTCAACTAGCTTCTAATGACCCCATGGAGAGTGTCAATCACTGTGGCCAGGGGGCGGGACTGGAGACAGAGTTCCAGATGTTTACCCGTTGACTTGACATTCTCCACTGAGTGACTTTGGACGTGAAAGGGGACACCATAACCCTTGCCCAGCTGAAGATATTTGTTATGGGGCCTTTACAGAAGTTTCCAGACCCTTCTGTGCACTGTGCAGGCAAATGTACCATTTCCGTTGCAGTTGTACTCGATTGTCCCTGTTCACTCTCTGTTGAGGGACACCATGAGGACAGAAGAACAGACCTCTGAAGGCAGAAGACACCTCTGGCTGCCTGGGCAGCCCGTGAGTTCACATCCGGACCAGGAGCAAATGGAAGGAACTTTCACAGCCTCTGGAGCACAGACAGACTCCATTACCCACCTCATAACCTCCCAGCTCAAAGATCAATTTGCGCGCAGCCTGCCTGAGGCTGGCAGGCCAGGGACTGCCGCCCGGGTCTTCTTAGGAGACAAACAGGAAGCCATCTCTAGTGGCTCCAGCCAGAAGACAGTCTTAGTTAAATGACTTTATCTCCCAGCTGAGCGATGCCAGGCTGCAAAGAGAAATGCAGGCTGTGCATGCTAAGTCAGCCCTGCCTGGATGCGTCCTTCGTGTCAGCTCAGAGCACAGGCCTGGAAGTCACGCTTCTGCGGCTCCACAGTAAAGATGGGTCTGTGTCCTTAACAGACCCCCAAAACACATGTCTGCTTTTACTCCCTCCTTACTTTTTCATTTTGTTTTATTTTTGTTGTTTGTTTATTTTATTATTGTTGTTTTGTTGTTTGGTTGGTTTTGGGTTTTCGAAACACAGGTTTTCTCTGTGTAGGGTTTCAACAACCCCGGCTGTCCTAAAACTTGCTCTGTAGGTCAGGCCAGCCTCGAACTCAGAGATCTGCCTGCCTCTGCCTCCCTAGTCCTGGGACTAAAGGAGTGTGCCACCACTGCACAGTTGTTTATTTTGTGTTTGTTCATTTGTTTTGTTGAGACAAGGTTGCCCGTGACCCAGGCTAGCCTCGAAGTCACTAGGTAGCCAAAGATCACCTTGCTCTTCTGTTCTTCCCTCCTCTTCTTCCTGACTGCTGGGATGACAGTCATTAGACACACCTGGTTTATGCAGTGAGAGGCTCAAGCCTAGGGCCTCAGGCTTGCTGGGCCAGCACTCTGCCAGCTGAGCCACATCCCCAGCCCCTGAAAGACCCCCAGAACTGGGGAGATCCTTACTCAAGTCTTAGGATGACGCGACCACCCAATGACTCACGAGAGACCAAACTTGCTGCAATCACATGAGGTTTATTGGGGATACCGGCACCGGGGTCGATCTCATGACCTTGCCAGTCAGAGGAGTTCGACCCCGGGGTCGATCTCCTGACCATGCTGGCCAGAGTTCGACGCCAAACACAAGAAGTGTGGGGTATTTAAGGGAAGCTGGGGGCGGAGAGAGAGTCACCAAGGAAACAGAACATAAAAACAGTGAAAA
>NW_022196905.1:106705487-106730466 GCF_008632895.1 Mastomys coucha
TTATACACCATACATTTGTATTAAATGCCCTCATTTTAAATTCTAAGATTCTCCAGCCTTTCACCCCCAACAGGCATCTTCTTCTATTTCTCTTCACCCTGATTTGTTTCCTTCTTTTCATATGTGTGTGTGCTATACATGCATGTATGTGCATGTTCACGTGTGTGTGTGTGTGTGTGTGTGTGTGTGTGTGTATGTGTGTGTTTGTGTACACTTGTCTGGTGCTACAGTCCAAATAAGGTGTCAGATCTCCTGGAACTAGAGTTACCAATGGTTGTGAGCCATCATGTGGATTCTGGGAACTGAATTCAGATCCTCTGCAAGAGCAGCAAATTCTCTTAAGGACTAAAAGCCACCTTTGTTTTCCAAACAGGGTCTCTCACTAAATCTGGAGCTCATTGGATGGCTAAACCGGCTGACCAGGAAAATCCAGGAGCCCTCCTGGATTAGGGGTGTAGGCTGTGATACCTAGTATGTCCACAGGTGCAGGGGGTCAAACTGAGGTCTTTCTGCCTAGACAGCAAGAATTCTGTTGACTGATCCATCTTCCCAATACCCAGCGACAGGGCAGGCTCTGCTGGACTCTAGCAGGACACTTGTGCTGCAGACGAGGGAGGCAGAGGCAGGCAGATCTCTGAGTTCGAGGCTAGCCTGACCTACAGAGCAAGTTTCAGGACAGCCGGGGTTGTTGAAACCCTACACAGAGAAAACCTGTGTTTCGAAAACCCAAAACCAACCAAACAACAAAACAACAATAATAAAATAAACAAACAACAAAAATAAAACAAAATGAAAAAGTAAGGAGGGAGTAAAAGCAGACATGTGTTTTGGGGGTCTGTTAAGGACACAGACCCACTCCTCTCCACTGGAAGAAGAGAGGCAGGCAGTGACTGAGCACATGTTGCAGCAGCCTTGGCCTGCCCCTCTCCCCCTCCTTCTGCCTCTCCCCTTCCTCCTGCCTCTCTTCTTTTTTTCTTCTTCCAAGCTGCATCCAGCAGAGAAGAGAGATCTCCAATAGCCCATCTGTCCTCATCCTTTCTTGTAGCGAAACAGAACACAAATTAATACCTCGATAAATTATCCTGCCACATAAAATTTCATGCTAAATCAACTATCTTCTCATACAAAACTCTAATACAAGCCAGAAGTGAGAGCCAATGATCTGGTTGGGGGAGAGGGAAGAAAAAGCCAACCCTATAAAGTCTATGTGTTCTGGGCTGGCTTAGGAATAATCCCACCTACGAATTGGAAACATGTTAATTTTGGTAGTGGGGAAGCATCTGATAGACAGTAGGTACTCAATAAATGTTTAGCCCAACAGAATTTGGAGGGGTGGGAAGGGACGGCTGAGAGGACCCCTCCAAATTCAACACTACCACTCACCCCTCTACTTTACCCCCCAACACCCTGCAAGTGGTGACCTCTTGATGCCTGTGGTCCTCAGAACCCTCCTCTAACCCATCACCACCCTCCTGCCTGATTCAGAGAGAACCTGGGGTCAGACCGAGGCCATGAGAATTAGCTGTATCCTTAACAAGTGGTCACTTGTTAAAGCAACAACCCAATTTCCTGACATCACTTCCTCCTGAATCAAGAGGGAGGGGAGTCTCTGTCACAGTTCATGCAGCCTGCCCTCCCAGATGAGCGAAAATATCAGTCATCATCAGGAGGTTAATATTAAAACAGAGTAGGAGCTACATCAAGACAGACAAGGCCAAGCTACCACTCTTACCCCCAATCCAGTCGGATCTGCCCCGCTGACTCCTGCCATTTCCTACTGGGGGCCGGGGGGCTCCTCCCTGGTCTCTGACCTTTGCTCTCACAGGATGCTGGCCCAATGCACCCAGAGTCCTTCCTTTTGAAATATAAATTGGATCTCGCATCTTTCCAAAGCTCCAGCAAATGATTTTCCATGGTACTTAATGCCCTCATTTCTCTCCCTGACAGGATTTGATACATCCATGTGTTGTAACCCTCGAATTACTAGTGCTAACTCGTCTGTGGTTAAAGACTTACCAAAGAGACTTCATTGTACAGACCCTGCACTTCCCGCAGAAGCTCCCATTTTCCCTCCCATCCAAGGCAAGTGCAATATGCAGGCAGCTGGTTTCTGTGCTTCGTCCCCCTGCAGCAAGCTCAAGGCTCCCTCCCCCTCCCTGGCCTCTCTGAGAGAACCCAGCCTAGCCTTAGAATGGCACTGCCCATAAACACCCCTCTCCCCTTAATGAAAACATCCTGAGGAGCTAAATGCTAGTGTGAGACATCCTCCCCTCCTCTGCTTCGCCAGAACTAGCATTCTCTCTGATAAGTGGCCAAACTCTCCAGGTGCCTGTCCTTTGGACCTTAAAGAAATAACAAACTCAAAGATTAAGACCTCACGTTCAAATCATAGAAAAAGGTAATCAGAGGTCACAGACAGTTATGGCCAGCCATATAATTAGTTCCTGATAACCCCACAACAGAAACCCAGTAATCCCCCTCCCAGCTTCAGTTCTGCCCCCATCAAATGGTTCCAGCCTTTCACCCTCCTTCATCCTGAGCATTCAAAGAATTCCTCACTATTCTGTATATAAACCCAATGCTTTCCAGACTCGTCGTCGCATGCCAGCATTTACTGTGTGAATTCCTAACTATACTGTACATAAGCCCAATGCTTTCCGGACTCATCATCACATGCCAGCATTTACCCTGTGAGTGTGAGGCATGTGATTGGAGTCAGGACTCAAAGTAAAATAGACTCCTTTGCAAATTGCAATGGGCTTCGCAATTCTTTTGCTCGTCTGGGTTTCCGTGGACTCAGGGCAGAACACATGCTCCCAGACCCATCTCCTGCACTCCCGGACTCCCCCACCTACTGGACTCCTCTTTCTGCCCAGGGAAACAGTAAACTCCCAGCTCTGCCTCTGGCTGGGCACTGCCCCTGATTTGCCCTCTCTGGAACTCCCAACCTCCAAGTATCTGCACCTGGGCTCTTCCTCTCACGTCAGGTCCTGGCTCACAGGTCAGCACCTTGGAGAGGCCTCTCCAGACCCACCCAAAGACCCCCTCCCTCCCTCAGCAGCTCAGCAGCCTCAGGGAACTTTCAGGGAACTATGAAGCTTCACAAATCATCTCGTTCACCTCTCTGGTTTTTTTGTTGATCTTCTGTTCCAGGCTGACACAAACATGACCAGGGCAGGGATCTGTCCATATGTTCACACACCCAGAACACAGAAAGTAAGGAACAGGGAGGTGAGCAAATGGAGCATCCAATGGCTGCTAATAACATCTATGCCTACAGCCTTGGCCACCCATGAAAGAACCAGCTAGCCAAATAGGCCAGCTGTCCCCAACCCCATCACTTAGGTTGCAGTGAGGTTGATCAGGCAGCTAGGACCTCAGGTGAGAGGGTTGGAGCCCTGCAGACCTCCTCTCTCTGGTGCCTCCATGCATCTAACTGGCTTTGTGGTTTTGTGGCTTTGTGGGGTGTGTTTGTTTGTGTTTTCATCCTGACCACACCTCTCACTCATCTATCCACATCCCTTTTAAACCTTTTGGAAGATATCTTAATTATGGTTTTACTGCTGTAAACAGACACCATAACCAAGACAACTCTTTTTTTGTTTGTTTGTTTGGTTGGTTGGTTTGGTTTTTCAAGACAGGGTTTCTCTGTGTAGCCCTGGCTGTCCTGGAACTCACTCTGTAGACCAGGCTGGCCTCGATCTCAGAAATCTGCCTGCCTCTGCCTCCCAAGTACTGGGATTAAAGGCGTGTGCCGCCACTGCCCAGCACCAAGGCAACTCTTTAATTGGGGTTGGCTTACAGGTTCAGAGGTCCAGTCACCATCCAGGCAAGAGCATGGCAGCACCCAGGCAGGCATGGTGCAGGAGGAGCTGAGAGTTCTACATCTTCATCTGAAGGCTGCTAAGAGAAGACTCACTCCCAGGCAGCTAGAATGAGGGTCTTAAAGCCCACATCCACAGTGACACACCTACTCCAACAGGGCCACACCTACAAATAGTGTCACTCCCTGGGCCAAGTATATTCAAACCATGACAGGAGACAAGATCACAAGATCAATCTCGTTCCATGAGCTGTGCGTATGAGATGCCTTTCCTACCTGAGGCACCTTCTCCCTGCTGCTCATAAAGCGAATCTTGGAGCCAGTGTTGGCTTCTGTTCTGGGATAAATAAGAGCATATGACACAGTATGCTAATAAGCAGTGTGTCGTGCCAAGGCTTTGCTTCCTTCTTCGACATTATTCTTTTTCTGTTTGGTTTTCGTGTGTGTGTGTGTGTGTGTGTGTGTGTGTGTCAGTGTTTATATGCACATTTATCTCTGTGTGTATACACGTGTATTTGCAAATATATCTCTCTCTGTGTGTGCACATTTACCTGTGTGTGCATGCATGCACACGCACACACCATGGCATACATTTGGACAGCAGAGGACAACTTGAATTGATGAGTCAGCTCTCTTCCTCCACCATGCTGGACCCAGGAACGGAAGCTCAGACCTAGCTGTAATCACCCTCATGCTAGCCCTGTTAGTAAGTCATTCTTATTTAGAGCCAGGATTGTCATTATTGATGTAGAACACTCTATTCCAAGTTACTTATTTTCATGCAGTGGTTATTCCCCTCCATAGACTTGTGATGGCTCCATCCTTTAAATCCCTCCTGGTGTAAAATCTTAACCTTTGACACCTTGTGAATAATTATGATTTACAATTCAAGTACAGAAGCTGAACTGAACTGATCGAGGTGATTTTTAGGTGATTTGTGGACACTCAGCATCCCCAGCCATCCCTCTCGATTTCCCTTGCCTCCATGGAGGGGACGGCCTGGAGACTCTAGATGTCTTTCTCCATCACTCTCCACTTTAGGTTTTGAGACAGGGGTCTCTCACTGAGCCTGGAGCTCCCTGGTTTGACTGGGCTGGCTGGGCAGTGAGCACTGCCGGGGTCCTCCCCACCCTACCCCCCAGCACTAGAGTCACAGGCTTATATCACCGTGCCACCGTGCCTGGCTTCTTCATGTGGATCCTGGGGTGTTAAACTCAGGTCCCCAGATGAGCCCATCGACCACCTGGGCCATCTCCAGGCCAGACTTGATTGCTTCTAAGGTCCTGTTCTGCTCTGAGAGTTGACAAACCTGACCTGTATGATTGGGATGGCCCTTTTGTTTTTACTTTTAAAATGTTTAAATTTAGACTGGGAGATGTCTCAGTGGTTAAGAGCACTGGCTGCTCTTCCAGAGGGCCTGAGTTCAATTCCCAACCACCACATGGTGGTTCACAACCATCTATAATGGGATCTGATGCCCTCTTCTGGTATGGAGGCATACATGCAGATAGAGTACCAATATAAATAAATAAATATTTTTTAAAAATGTTTAAACCTTATTTTGAAGGCACACTTGTTATTTTCAGTCTATATTTATTGATTTCTTTTTAAATTTATTTTAATTAAAACATTGCATTACTTCCCCCTTCCGTTTCTCTCCTTCTCCAACCCCTCCCATGTCCCTTCCTTCCATCTTCCCCATGCCCCACTTCACTCCCCTTCAAACTCAAGGCCTCTTTTTTCTTTGATTACTATTGTTTTACACACACACACACACACACACGCATGCACACACACACACACACACACACACACATACACACACAAATATATAAATACAACCTACTGATCTGTTTAGTGCTAATTGTGTGTGTGTGCCCTTAGGATGAACACTTGGTATTGGAGAACCAATTGGGGGACTCATCCCCTAATTACTTAATTAGCTGTAGACATTTGTCTAGGGATGAGCTGGTGAGATTTTTTTTTCCCTTCCACAACAATAGCACAACTATTGGTCATCAATGACTCGTATTCTTGTCTCTCACAGCATCTGGGGGTGGTCTGTAAAAATAAATCTCAAGCCAGCATCACCACCCAGCCCTGTGGCATGTGAGGGGGTAAGAAAACCCACCCATCCTTTCTTAGGGTGACAAGCATGAAGCCCAGCTTCCCCGTGACCCTGAGGCCCACAGCCATTCACTGCATCGTACTGAGCAGCTCCTGCAGAAGGAACTGGATGCAAACCTTTCTCTCTGCAAGGCTCTGTGATCCAAAGACGCTCTTGACTGGCAGAGTCCCAAGACTGCCTGCTCTTTGGCCTCAAGCAAGCTGGGTTCCCTGGAATGGTAGGTGACCTGGGTTCAAATCCCAACAATGGCACTTCATAGCTGTGTGAACTCAGAGCTACTTCACCTCTCTGGGCCTTGTATGCTTTGTCTGTAAAGTGTAGCTAACTCGGGCAGTTACTGCCTCAGGCTGTCCTATGGTCTACAGAACAGGAAATTAATCATTGCGAGTGAATAGCCACAACCCTTCCTGCTGATAAAAAAGAGAAACTGCTTGTGCTTGAACACAATCCTTCTCTGGCCACCATTTAGTCTTGAATGCTGTCCCCAGAAGTACCCTTGACCTGAGAAGACAGCCCTGCAGTTAGCACTGATCTTCACCCAGGCTTGGCTTTGGAGACTGTTGCTGTGACTAAGGGTGGGGTCCAGTGTTTGCTTGGGAGGAGGAGGAAGAAGAGGGGGCAGCTGAGGAAGAGAAGGAGGAAGAGGCCAAGGAAGAGGAGGAGGAGGAAGCAGAGGAGAAGGCAGAGGAAGAAGAGGAGACAAAGGAGGAGGAGGCAGGGGAAGAGGAAGGTGATGGAGGAGGGCCAAGCGTCATGGTCTAGGCATTGCTTTAGCCAAGTAACCAGGAGAAGCCGCAGGCAATAAGGAAGCTTCCTAGAGAAACATCCAAGTCACTTCATGGTGCCCTCTGGTTTTTCCCTCCCACATAGCCCATGGTTATATACTCCATTGATATTCTGAAATATCTGTCACCATTTTTAAAGAGTAGTAATGCCTGTGAGTTATCATCATTTCTGTTGGTACCACTGTCTTGCATTTTTCCACCATAAAAAGCCCTTACGGGCCCTACCCCCACCTCCACCTCTTCTCCTTCCTGGAATCTCATCCCACCAGACCAAAATGAGTAAAAAAAAAAATAAAATAAACTAATGCTCTTCAATTCTCAGGGTCCTCCTGGAGCCATTTGTTCCCCAAGAGGGTGGCTTTTAATTCCACTTAGGTGAGAGCCTAGCTTTCATCTTCTCTCTCTGCTGCTATGGCAACCGATGTACTGGCAACAGGAGTAGAAGAGAATTCATTCTCCTTCCACCAAGCTGAAGAGAGTAGGGAGACCGCCCAGGGAGAGGAGACTGTTCATGCTGCCTTTGTAAACAGTTGATAGAAAGATGCTCAACTGACTTCAGGACCATGGAAAGCTCCAAAGGATTCGGGAAGGCTGCTGGGGGAGTGGGGCTGAGAAGGAAGGGCGTGAGAGAGGGAGGGATGAAGGGAGGGAGGAAATAAGGGAGGGAAGAGACTTTTCTCGCCACCTTTGTAAACACTTGATAGAAAGATGCTCAATTGACTTTAGGGACCATGGAAAGCTTTGAAGGATGAGGGAAGGCTGCTGGAGGTGGGGGTGGAACTGAGAAGGGAGGGAGGGAGCGAGGAAGGGGGAAGGAGAGAGGGAGAAGGGAAAGGGGATGGGAGAGGAAAGAGCAACTTCCCTTAGTGGCTGCATCCTTAGCTTCCCCAGAAAGTGGAGTGGGGGAGGTGGGGCTGGGTTTGTTCTCTGCACCAACAGAGGACTGTCATCAATATATATTCAGTTTTCTAAAGCCTGCTGGGAAGGAGGGAGCAGCCTCCCTGCCCCTGGGACATTATTGTTTCTGCTCTTGCAGGATCACTCAGTGCAAGCTTGAGTCCTGGGTTGTACTTTTGAAGCATCTCACCAAACAATTCCAACGCACATTCAGTATCTCACCAAACAATTCTTTTGTTGTTGTTGTTGTTTGGTTTTTCGAGACAGGGTTTCTCTGTGTAGCCCTGGCTGTCTTAGAACTCACTCTGTAATCCAGGCTGGCCTCAAACTCAAAAATCCACCTGCCTCCATACCTCACTATCCCTCCATAGAACATATCCCCTCTCTTTATCTTTTTATAAACACATTACACACTCTCATTGTTTGGGGATCAGGGGAAATGGGCCCACCAGAGTGAAGCACAATTCCCAGATTCAAGCACCGAGTTACAGCTCCAGAATTTCACTGAGCTGCCCAGAGTTTTCTCTCGATACATGTCAAAACACTGTCCTGGTCAAACATGGCAGCATGTCCCTGTAACCCCAAGCCTGGTCGGCTGAGGCAGGGTGATTGTGAGTCTGAATCCAAACTGAGTGATATATCAAGTTCAAGGCCAATCTGAACTACACAGGGAGACTTTAGCTGGGGTCGGGGAAGGGGAATGTCAGAGATTTAAGAGTTAAAACACTTGCCAAACAAGCCTGACAACCTGAGTTTGGATCCCCAGAAACCATCAATGACTAGACAGGATGGTGCATGTCTGAAATTCCAGCATTCTTTCCCTGAGGTGGGAGGCAGAAATAGGAGAACCACCCAGACCCTCATAGGCATGATGTCTTCCTTACTTCTCTATCATGGCGATAGGACACCATGACCAAGGAAACGTATCAAAGAGAGTGTTTATTGGGGCTGCGGCTCCAGAGGGTTATAACCCATGGTGGTGGAAGGAAGCCGTGGCTACAGGAGCAGTTGAGACCTTACACCAGAGAAAACACTGGGAGTGGTGCTTCGGAAACTCCAAAGCCCAACCAGGGTGACACACATCCTCCAACAGGGCCGTGACCCCTAGCTCTTCCCAAACTTGTTCCATCAACTGGGAACCTGGTACCCAGAGCTGAGCCTGTGGTGGCCATTCTCATTCAAACTGCCACAGAGCTGAAGCAAGGAAGAACCTTGCCTCAAACAGAGGTGTGTCCTTTGGCTGTGGTGTTAGCTGGGGCTCCCTGGGTAACAGAAATTACTCTAGACTAGCATTACTGAGAAGGAGAGTTAAGGATGGAAAGAAGGCTCTGAGGATCAGAGATCTCGCCCTTCTTGCAGAGGACCACGTTCCGTTCCCAGCACCCAAGATCGGACAGCTCTTGGCCAAGTGAAACTCCATCTCTCGGCATCTGATGCCCTCTTCTAAGTGCCATGAACATTTGCACTCTTGGGGGGGGGTTATGTTCACACACATCCATATGCACACACACAATTTTTAAACAATATGCCGAGTAGTTTTTAAAAGAAACAAACCGGGGCTTCTTACAAGGTTGCAGAAGTGTCTGGGGAGGCCTGAGACTCAGGAGAGCCCTGACCAGCTGCCAGTGGGTATCAGAGTGCTCCTTCCTCCTCCCCTGCCCTGAAATGCTTCTCTCTGCACATGAACGCCACTCTGGGTGACAGAAGTCATCAGTGTGACCAAAAGCCAAAGCATCACATCAGTTCAGGGTCTCCACACAATGTACCGCTTTCAGGGAAATGCCCTAGCCTGAGAGACACATCCCTGTGTTAGTTCATTCACTGTGACCAGGGAATAGCTAGGCACTGGGCACACCACCCAGGAACACTGTGGCTTACAGGACAGCAGACTGCACAATCTTGTAAGCTCTTGATGGCAATGACACGTCCTGGCTCCAAACCAGGAAGAGGGCTCAGTCGACAAGTGAGAGAGTTTGTCCAATGTGCACAAAAGACAGGGATGGGTGAGGGAGCGAAGCCAAACCTGTGGCTGGGTCAAAGCACCCCGATCCTGAGCGTCACTGAAATGGCCCCCGTGAACTGCTAAATAAAAAGTATGAAGGTAGAATTATAGTCATCAGTTTAATTGAGTGAAATTGGCTGCACATTAATATTCATGATTATTAGAGCAGCTAATTTTCCTCTTTATAGAAAGCAAATGGGGGTTCGTTTCAGCTGCAACATTTTTCCTCCCGTGGATTTGTGCGGGGGAGGAGGCAGATAAATGACATGGCCCTTGGAATCAGCCATCCAGTTCTGAATGCTCTTG
The DNA here is from genome assembly GCF_008632895.1 of Mastomys coucha. NCBI lineage: Eukaryota > Metazoa > Chordata > Mammalia > Rodentia > Muridae > Mastomys > Mastomys coucha. The sequence goes on from NW_022196905.1 coordinate 106,715,429, forward strand.
CATGATTGTCAAGGACCTTTTAATGGCTTTGACCTCTTAGAGGGGGCTGGGGAGAAGTGGTTTATGAATATTGAATGAATGCACCCAAAGGCCTCTAAGCCAGGCCCCTGATAGATCAGCATAGGTCACCAGAAGGAGAGACTCATCCTGTCTACTCTGTTGTCCTGTGGCTCCCAAGAGAACTCAGGACCACAGCAGTAGCCACAACAGCAAATCCAAACCCTGGTGAGGGGGGCATGGGGTGCACACCTGAGCATCCTTGTGAGATGGAAGACCAAGATGGCCAGTGGGGTAGTACTAACAAAAAACTGCTTATAACAGCCCAGTGCTGAAATCTAAGGAGAGTGATGAATCTCCAGCATCCTCAGAAGGGAGAAACAGAGGCGGACTGATGGAGCTGGATAGTGAGTGACAAGTCCTTCACCCATGAGACACTCATCTAGAAAGACGTCGTCTAGAAAACACGCACACACATACACACAAACATATACATACACACACACAAATACACACACATACATTCACATACATACAAATAGGTACACAAATACACACACACAATATAAATACACATACACAAATACATATACATACATATACATACATGCAAACACATAAACAAATGCACACATACATACACACACATATAAATGCATACACATACAAACATACACACATATACACACACAAACACGCATACATACACACATGCAAACATAAACAAACATACATATACACACACCTACACAAATACACTAACACACATACATACAAACATATACATACACACACACAAACACATACACAAATACATACACATACATATACATACATGCAAACACATAAACAAATACACATACATACATATACACACATATAAATGCATATACATACAAACATACACACACATACATACACACATGCAAACATATACAAACATACATATACACACACCTACACAAATACACTAACACACATACATACAAACACATATATACACATACACACAAACACACACATGCATACATACACATACAAACACACATGTGACACACATACATACACATACACAAACACACACATACATACACATACACACAAACACACATGTGGCACACATACATACACATACACAAACACACAATACATACATGCACACAAATACAAACATGCATACACACAACAAACATACATACACATACACACAAACATACAGACATTCAGACATATGCACAAACATACACATACACAAACACACAAATACACAAAGCTGCACACACACATATATACACAAATACACACACTGCATGTGTCCTCCGAGAAGCATATAGTGATGTGCCACTAACTGCACATAAACCTATCACCAAGATCTTTGCTCTGGATGTTTTCTGTTAAGTTGAAACGGTGTTCCCTTGAGAGGCCTGATGCTAGTGATTCTTCCAGCAAAGAGCCATCTTGTTCCAGAAAGCAAGGAGTACTCAAAGGATCAAAGGAGTCGAGAGACAAGGACGTGAAGTGGTCCTTGCTGCCCAACGAGACAATGTAAGCATCAAAACCAATGTCAGTGGCAACAGATTGCAGCCCACTCAATGACACAGCAAAGAACACCTTGGTTCTCACATACGTAAATGAATGGATGATGTGAATGCTTGATGACTCAAGAAAGATGCAGCTTCAGCCAGGTGTGGTAGCACACACCTTTAGTCCCAACACTAAGAAGGTAAGTGTGAGACTAGAAGTGCATGAGTTTGAGACCAGCCTGGTCTACATAGTGAGTTCCAGGACAACCAGAGCTACATAGTGAGACCCTGTCTCAAGAAGGAAGGAAGAAAAGAAGGAAGGAAAGAAGGAAGGAAGGAAGGCCTCAAAGACACGCCCCATAACACCACTTCTAAAGTTTGTTTCTGGGCGGGGGGGTTGCATTTTTAATGTGTATGAATATTTTGCCTGCATGTATGTTTGTACACCGCATTAATGCCTAATGCCTGCAGAGACCAGAAGAAGGCATCAGATCCCCTAGAAATAGAGTCATAGGTGGTGGTGATCCAACATATGGGTGCTAGGAACCACACGGGCCCTCTGCAAGAGCAGCCAGTGCCCTAACCTGCTGAGCCGTGGTTTCTGCCCCACAGACCTCATTCTAATAAAGCCCTCGTGTGCTGCTGCTGGTGCAAATGTGACCGAGGTGGCCGCTGTGGGAATCAGCCTGGAGATTCCTCAAAAACCTGCAAGCAGAGCCACCCTGTGGACCACTATGCCGCCACACAAAGGGTCCAAGCCAGCATTCCATGTGTCAATGCTGATGTTCTATCCATAGCCAAGTCAGGGAAGAGACCAGGGCCACAACCAGATGGAGAAAAGGAGAATGCCATGCACATGATGGTATAGTCGTTCTAAAGAACGAAAGTGGGGAGGCTGGAGAGATGGCTCAGTGGTTAAGAGCACTGACTGCTCTTCCAGAGGTCCTGAGTTCAAAACCCAGCAACCACATGGTGGCTCACAACCATCTGTAATGGGATCTGATGCCCTCTTCTGGTATGTCTGAAGAGAGCAATGGTGCACTCATATACATAATATAAATAAATCAGCCGGGCAGTGGTGGTGCACACCTTTAATCCCAGCACTTGGGAGGCAGAGGCACTTGGATTTCTGAGTTCTAGGCCAGCCTGGTCTACAGAGTGAGTTCCAGGACAGCCAGGGCTATACAGAGAAACCCTGTCTCAAAAAAAAGAAAGAAAGAAAGAGAGAAAGAAAGAAAGAAAGGAAGAAAGAAGAAAGAGGGACATTTACAGAGAAGTGGGTGGATCTGGAAATCTCCACAGCAAGAGAATATGCCAGTTTTAAAAAGACAATACTGTAGATTTGCTATCATACATGCAAACAAAATTTGTGTATATACATGTATATATATGTATTTGTATGTGCATATATGAATGTATATATGTGTATATGCATATGTACATAGAGCATGCATGTGCATGTATACATACACATATACACGTGTATACATGTGTGAGAATGTATGTGTACATGTATATAAGCATGCATGTGTATATATATATGCATGTGTGTACATGTGTATATATGTGTGTATGTGCATGTATGCATATGTATATGTATACATGTGAGCATTGTATTCATATGTATGTTTATGTGTGTGTGCATGAGTATGTATTGCGCATGGGTATGCATATGTGTCTGTATGTGTGTATAAGTGTGTGACTGTATGTGTGTATTCATATATGTGAATTGAGCATGTGTGTGCATGTGTACATACATACATGTGTATATTTGTGTGTGCATGAGAATGTATATGTGAATGTGTATATGTGTAAATGTTTGTATATGTGCATATTTGTATATGTATGTATGTGGGCATGTGTGCATGTGTGCATGTGTATGTTTATATGTACATGAGAATGTATGTCTGCATGTGTATATGAGTGCATGTGTGTGTGTTGTGTGTATGTGTACATGTATGTGTTTATATGTGTGTGAATGTATGTATGTGTATGCACATGTTTGTGTGCATATACAAAAGACATAAAAATAGAAAAGTGGCTGTGAGAGGGGAAGAGACATAAAAAGAAAGGAAAAATAGAGAAGGGAGGGTGTGGAGCAGATGTGCCCTCTTCTGGCCATTGTGAGTACTGCATATACACAGTGCACATACACACACACACACACACACACACACACGAACATGCAGGCATGCACACATACTCATAAATCTTTAAAACCACTTCCTTTGCAAAGGGAACAAAAGACCCAAGAGGACAAGACTTCTCTCTCCTGCCATTCCCATAAAAGATGCACAGCCTGGACCTAATCACACAGAAACACCAGACAGCAGACACACACACACACACACACACACACACACACACACATACACACTGGTGGTGTCCCATGAAGTGACAGCTTGTCCCCTTCAGAACCATCCAGGTCAAATGGTACAGTGGTACACGTCTGTAACCCCAGGACTCAGATGGAGACAGGCGGGTCAGGACGTCATCCTCAGCTACAGTGGGTTCAAGGCCACCCTGACTCAAAGCCAAACAGTGTCTAGTCCAGGTCACGAGGGTCAAAACTAGTCTGAGGAATGTTCCAGATCGCAAGACTCAGGAGACAGAGCAGCTACATGTAATGGTGATCCTGAACTTGCTCACTGGGACAAATGGACTCTTTGGTAGGATCTAGGGTTTTAGTGGCCAGAATGCCTTGGGGTTAGTGTCCTGAACCTAAATGTTACCTAAATGTAACATGGTCCTGAACATGACTTTGGTGTACTGTGCTTATGTGTGACAGGACATCATGTTAATAGTTCCCCAGTTTCCTCAGGGTGGGAGCAGGTGGACACCAAAATTGAACTCTCAACTTAGTTTCCTGGACTAGGGCCTTCCACATGCTAGGCTAGTCTTCCACCAATGAAGTACATCCCAGCCTCCTGCTTTCCTGTAACCACAGTAACTGTCCATTCGGTGCCTATTATGTGCTGTGCAACATTGTAACTGCTACTACTTATCCTAATCCTACAAAATCAGGTGATGGGTTCCCATTTTACAGGTGAGAAAATTGAGGTTGGAAGAAGAGCTTAAACACCCACTCACATACACTAGACTGTTACTTCTCTCTGGTGTTTGTTGTATGTCTGAGGACTGTGCCAGTCACTAGGCATAGACTGGAGAACAGAGTATTCATGCCCTCCCCCCAAAAGGTGGACAGTCCAGGAGGAATAATGGAACACAACAGTGATGAAGATCAGGACAATACAACATGGGGCTGGGAAGGAGGCTCACACGGGGGAGAAGGAGAGGGCCAAGTGAACACATGGGGCCCCAGATTTCAGCTTCTTAGTAAGCCAGTTGGCAAGCACGACACGAAGAGGCCCAGCAGGACTCTTGTTTGCAGGGATGAAAATTTTGTTTGTGATGTCTGTTTGCATTTGACAAGACCTTACTCTAACCCAGGCTGACCTGGAACTCACTGTAAATCCAGGCTGGTCCCCAAACCATGACAATCCTCTGGCCTCAGCCTAAAAAGACATTATTTTATGTGTATGGGTCTTCTGTTTCCATGTGTGTGTGTGTAACACATGTGTGCCTCATTGAGATCAGAGGAGGATGTCGGGTCCCCTAAGAGCTGGAGTGCCAGACAGTTGTGAGCCATCATGTGAGTGCAGGGAACCAAACCCAGGTCATCTGCAAGAGCAGCCAGTGCTCTTAACCACTAGCTCTTTCTAAGAGAACACCAGATGGACATGGCAGAAGGTTCTGTAGTTGTCTCCTACCTCCATACTCCCCACAGCTGGATGCCCAAGAAGGGTGGGCAATACCCAGAATGAGTGCTGCCCTGGCCACTGGGGAAGCATCCTTCAGTGAATGACAGGCAAGCATTGGTAGATAAGTCCCTAGTGTTTGTTGGGATGCTTTCTCCCGGGGAACCTTTAGCCAGAGAGCCATTTCACGGTCCTTGGCGGATTCCATGAGAGTGTGAGCTGAGGGATGAAGGGCAGTTCAGACCCGCAGGTCTTCATCTCATCTAAAGACAAAGGTGACATGAGCCAGGCCCCTAAAGGTCAGGCTGGGCAAGACCCTCCCCCAAACTTTATTTGAAAGCATCCCCACCTCAGATTTTGGAACAGAATCTACAGTGATGGTGGTGGCTCTGTGTGCTCTCCCCCGAGGTGACCACTGGCCACACAGAGCCACTGAACGCTGGAAAAATGTGCTTCATGCAACTGAGGTACTGATTTTTTTTTCATTGTATTTAAATGTTCATTATAATTAATTTCAATGAACTGAAATGTAAATGACCCCGTGAGGCTAACGTCGATTTTACTGGACACTGGGGAGAAAATCCTAAGGCATAAAGCATTGACGCTTTCACCCACCTCCTAAGTTCTCCAAGGAGAGCTAAGCTTGCCTCTGTCACCTGTCCTTGGTGCTCCTGTTCTGTGCTCCACCTGCAAGACTCAGCTCTTCTGAGAACCGTGTGTTAGCCTGCATGGCTGCCCCCTTCCTAACACGGTTCTCCTAAAGAGACTTCCCCTGGTTGACCCACTCATCTTACAGGCTTCTAAAGATCCCTTTCTACTGAGCCCAGGCCACTCCTCAAGACTGGGAGGAGGGGTCCAGTTTTTAACCTCTTGCCAGTCTGAGGACAGCGGATGCAATCTGTCTCTTGCTAAGAGGCAGGGCCCTGGAGCAGGAGAAGGAAAGACCTGCTGTGGGGCCAGCTGAGCGCCATGTGGCCAGGTCTGTCACAGCCAGCGTTACCAGCCGAAAGCCTTGGCTTCCCTTGTACCCTGAAAAGAGACCTGTTTGGTGAGAGTTGAATAGATAGAATTCATTCTCCAACATCAAACTGTGATAGTCTTTACGGGGCAACTTCCAGCAACCCTTACCCTGGGTTGTTCTCCGGTCGCCTTTAGAGCCATCACCAAGCCTTGACCTTGAGCTACCCGGCACAGCTGAATCCAACCTCTGCCCCTCCTCCACCCTAGCCCCACCCCATCCTCTCTCACAGTAATGAACCAGCCTTGTCTGAGATATCCCAGATTCTGTTCTTTCATCAACACCTGCTCTCACACGCCCTGTCTTGAACAGGCCAGGTCAGGTTATGGTGCTTTAACAAACAGTCCCCCAAGTCCCTCACTGATGGGCCACCAGGGCTCATAATGCATGCATTCAACCAGGACATCTGCTCTGAGTCCCCACTGGCAAGATTCACGGACAGCAGCTGCGGCCTGTGAGGGAGGGAATGTCTTCTATGGCATCCTTCAGCAGGGGTTCTTAGCCCCAACCCAGAATCAGCTGCATGACCTGCCCGCGGTTTGAATACAGAGAGAAAGTTACCCCAGGGATGGACCTGACAGGACTCTGACAGGTAAAAAAACAGGAGGGGTGGGGGCAGAAGCAGAGTCAACTTATCCATGGCAACAGAGCTGAGCAAAGCGAGGTATCATCGACCTTTTGTTCCTGTGACAGAATGCATTAGAAAAACAGCTCAGTCTGCCCACCAACTCAGGTCTAAGCCCGTGCACTTGGTTTCATCATTGTAAAGCCAAGAGCATTGAGTTGTCAAAAGGAAAAGAGCTGAGAAGTGGATTAGGGACAAGATATACCCTTTAAGGCACACAAGTGTCTACTTCTGGACAGGTCAACATCTCACCAGCCAGTTAGCAACAAATCCAACCAGAGAGGATTCCAATAGTGAGCTCAGGACACACACGATCTAACTGCTTTTCAACAGCGCCACCTGCTGGTCAAGAAAAATCATCTGCTGAAGCGCCCACCTAGGAACCAGAAAAGCAGGACCCAGCAGCTGCTCATCCAGCTCCCAGCCTAACCAGGGAGGCAGCTCCCCGCCCCCTGCAATGGACAGTTACAGCCTGAGGGCAAACATCCTAGATGAGGCACCAGAGCACTGCACAGAGTCTTCTCAGTGGCTCTCCAGAGGACCCTGTCACAAGATGTCATCGACAACAACAGGTACGTCACATGGCCAAGTTGTGGACAGTCCCACCAAAGACACACAGAATGAGTCAAGGGTGAAAGTCCATGGGCTTACACAGGGCCACTCATTAACAGTCATCAAGAACCTTTTTCTGTTTTGTTTTGTTTTGTTTTTTGTTTTTTAGTTTTTCGAGACAGGGTTTCTCTGTGTAGCCCTGGCTGTCCTGGAACTCACTCTGTAGACCGGGTTGGCCTCCAAACTCAGAAATCCACCTGCCTCTACATCCCAAGTGCTGGGATTAAAGGTGTGTGCCACCACTGCCCGGCCATCAAGAACCTTTTAAGGGCTTTTTAAGTTGACTGTGTGGTGCATGTGTACACACACGTGCGTGGGCACACATACCACAGCATACATGTCTGAGGACAATCTCTACAGTCAGTTCTCTCCTCTCACCTTTTTAACATGGGTCTTGGGGACCAAACTCAGCCCCCAGGCTTGTGTAAGACCACTGAGCCATCTTGCCGGCCCAAGGATTTTAAAATAAGGCCATGCCTCTGAGATGGGAACTGACTACCATCAAGGCACCCTTGAGAGCCACTGAAGGAGCACTGGCTCTCCAGGGAGGAGCGGCTCCTTGATGACAGAGAGGAGGCTGGGCTAGCATGGGTTCCTCCAGCCAGCCAGAGTAGCAGCATGCTCCACCTCAGAAGGCCCGGCCCATCGGGAAGAGCTTCAGGGTAAGATGAAGCCTGAGGCTGTGCTGCGGCCACCCCAGACAGGATCCCAGTGGCCAATTGCCCTAAATAAGAAAGCAGGGAGCTCACTTGCCATCAGGCCCTGAGATATGGGTTTGATCCCTGGGACCTACAAGATGACAGAAGAGAACAGACTCCTGCAAGCTGTGCTAAGTTCTACAAGCGCTGTAGCAACATTCCCCCCACCCCGACCCTGTCACAGATAGATTAAAAAAAAAAAAACCACCAGTTATCGAAGTGCCCAGATGCTTTGAGAGCTCAGGTGACATTGGCTGCCACCATCCCTATCTCATGAAGTCAACTGATGAAGAAAGTAAGATCGCAGAGACAGGGATGCTTCACCTGCTGGGCTGGTCACAAAAAGCTTCACCAAGAAGTTTCATCTTTGCTGAGTCGTGAAGGATGTAGATGACCTGGAGGTAAAAGCAGGTTGACCAGAGAGAACAAAGGTCCTGGGGTGGCACAGGGCTGGGGAGCCCCAGCTAGAGAGGGAAAGCACCTCCCACCTCCATGCCTTTGCTGGCTGGCTGGCTGCTCCGTCTCCCTTCAGCCTGGCCTCTCTGGCCAATCAAAGTCCTACTTTGCCAACTTTGTTCCAATCTACCTTCATCCAACATGGTCTTCTCTGCTCCCTTATAAGAACACTTGTCGTTTAAGGCAAAGCCAAGAAAAGTCTACATACGATTCTTAATTACATCTGCAGATTCCCAGGTCCCAGATGAGGATGTGAATATGACTGTTTGGCTTGGTTTTGCTGTTTGTTTGACATAGGGTCTCAAGTAGTCCAGGCTAGTCCCAAACTCTGTAGCCAAAACTGATCTTGAAGTCTTAAACCTCTAAGCTCTACCTCCTGAACACTGGGATCATAGGCAGGCATCCCAAGACCTAACTAGACATGGAAAGGAAGTGAGTGATGTCAAGCCACCGCACCATCTTGGGGTGTCTCCAGCCAGTCTGTCTCCCCTCTCTGGGTGGTTTCATATTTATTTGTGAGGTTATTTTGCAAGTCTGGCCTCTCAGGAAGCAAGGACAGGGCCAATTCTGTGCCTGGGCTGTGTATAGAAGGAGCTGCTGCAAGTGGCCTAAACCATGGGCTGGTCTAGAGTCTAAGTTCAGAGGGGCATTAGGCAGTGAGTCCACAGTGGCATCGCTCTCACAAATAAGATAAATGCCCTTAAAAGAGAGGATTGAAGTCAGGCAGTGGTACCACACTCCTTTAATCCCAGCACTCAGGAGGCAGAGGCAGGCAGATCTCCAAGTTCGGCCAGCCTGGTCTATAGAGTGAGTTCCAAGACAGCCAGAACTACACAGGGAAACATTGTCAAGAAAAATCAGAGAGAGACAGACAGACAGAGACCGAGAGACAGAGACAGAGAGACAGAGAATTTGATTCAGCTGCAAATGAATTCATGAATTCTGCAGGTGAATGGATCATATTGGTGAAGCGACCCAGACTCAGATAGACAAGCATCACATGTTCTCTCTTACAGGAGGCTCCTAGCTCTAGATCTTCAGATGTGAGTATGGATCCCAGAATAACTGCAGAAGCCAGGAAAGGGAGAGGGGGTTGGGAAGCAATAGAGAGGGGAATTGTGGGATGCAGGCGATCTGATCATTGGAGGAGAACCTTGGACCTTGGAGGAGAACTTACAGCCACCACTTTACTAAACCAGCACAATACCTAAGTACACTCTAAATATTTGTTCTCACGCCACAGTTAAGTGTAGTCCTCACCCACCATCAAGGATACTTCTCTTGCAACAGATGGCAACTGTTACAAAGAAAAAACAAACAAAACAAAACAAAAAACAAGAAAAAAAAAAAAACCAAACCACAACCAATCCAAATGCAGAGTTTTGGAGCCCAGTCCTAATGGAAACATCTATAATACAAGTTCTGCACCTAAGGCTCAGGGAACATTTCAGAAGAGAGGGCAGAAAGAACGTAAGAGCTGGAGGATCTGGGAGCTTGCCATGAGATTTCTTCTCAGATGTCAGAAGCTACACACATGAAGTCTCATCGTCATGGCTGCCTAACAGAACCTGAATAAGAAAGACATCAGCAGATAAGCTAAGGTAGACAAGAAAACTCACAAGGCTTCCACCTTAATCAGAGAACTTCAGGCAACTAAGGAGTGCTGGGGGCAGGAGAAACAGTATAGGCATAAATATTTTGCTACCTACTTTAGTAAGAGTTCAATCTCTCCCCTAGCCCACCTCCCAGCAGAGGTAGTGGAAGAGAAAAGTTATCAGGATATGGGGGAAGTGGACCTGTTCAACAGTAGTTCTTTGAGGGAAAGTTCAATCTTCTTTGGCAGCAGTTCAGTCCCTTAGGAAACATGGAATTCAGCAGCTGCAGACCGGTCCTCTAGGCAAGAAGACACTGAAAGGCTGGAGAATCTTAGAATTTAAAAGAAAATCTTAGAATTTAAAAGAGGGCATTTAATAGAAATGTATGTATAATGTATAACCTTTACCTAAAAGGGGGCATGGAAAACCTCTGTACAAGGTGGAGTAGCTAGTTCCAGGAACTTGGCTAACTCAGAGCCTCAGGGCTCTGGTTCCCAAAACCTGCCCCTCCGGACTGATTCACAATGAGGGTGGAACTAAGAATGAAGGTCTACTGGCTTACGAGCCTCTCCACCCTGTCGACTGGTAGATGAAGATTACATTCCTAGAATGAATATGTTCCCCTCCATAACTGAATACCTTGGGTTGGGTCCCTCTGAAATTTTCCACTGTTTTTATGTTATGTTTCCTTGGTAACCCTCTCCCTGCCCCCAGCTTGTGGTTTTTCCCTTTAAATACCCCACACTTCTTGTGTTGGGGGTCAAACTCCTCTGGCCAGCATGGTCACGAGATCAAGCCCAGTACCGGCCTATCCCAAATAAACCTCATGTGATTGCACCAAGTTCAATCTCTTGTGAGTTATTGGGTGGTCGCGTCATCCTGAGACTTGAGTAAGGATCTCTCCAGTTCTGGGGGGTCTTTCATTTGGGGGCTCATCTGGGATTTACAACCACCCTTGACTCTCTGAAGACCCCTTGGAGGTGAGTTCTTAATTGTGGTCTGTCTGTCTGTTTGAGTTCTCGTAATGTGTCTGTGAACTGCCTGCCTGTTTTGCAACCTGTGAATTTGTAGTTAGCCGGTTCCCGAGATGGCAGGGTTTATAGATGGCAGGGTTTATTTTTAGAGTTTATTTTCAGTCAGTGACTCCCTGCCCTCCGTGAGGGGGAAAGGGGGCTGGTTGACAGATGTGTCAAGACCACTGACTAATCCCCTGGGAGACATTCCAGTGGAAATTGGGGATCCTCGGGGACGCCCAGGAGGAACCCCACAGGAGGCCAGGGGAGAAACATTAACCCTCCTGGAGAGGAGCATGGGTCTGTTCTCCCGGCCATTGAACCTGTTTGATTGACTCTGCTTGGACTGCTCTTGTTGTGTTATTCTTTGTCTGATTTTCTGTGTTGTGTTTGATTTTTGTCGCCCTTGTGACTTCGATGGGATGGACGGTAACTTTGACGTTGGCTCACTGGATGGAGGTTAGGGACATGTCAGTTCAGGTGAAATAAGGACCTCAGTAAATTTCCAACTGTCTGTTTTTCTGAAGTAAGGTTGGCACTCGTGATTGAGACGAGTCTTTTTGTGTGTATTTTGTGACCAGTCCATCTCGGCAGTCGTGGCAGGCACGGTCCGAGCGACTCTGTGATTTGGCTTTGATTACCTGTGTACCTGATGTTTGTTACTGGGCCCAGTTGTCTTTCTTGGTGTCATGGACCTAAAAAGGTAGATGTCTGTGTGGTGACTGATTTTGTGTGTGTGTTTAGACTTTGGACTGATGACTTACACCCCGCTGACTGATGGACGGTGTTGGAGCTGGGGCCGCTGCCGCTGGGTCTTTGGGCTGCTCTTGGGGGAACTGGGAATAAAAATGGTGTGGCAGGAATCCCATGGTCCCAGGAATCCCATGGTCCCAGGTTTCCCGAGAGGGCAGTCAGAAACATGAAATCGGCCCCACAGCTGCCAAAGCATTAAAGATAGGGACCTGGTCCCAGGCGCCGCAGTTTTAAGTTCTTTCCTGGCCAAATCCAGACTCCTACCCTTTTTCCCCATCCAGGCTGGCCACCTGGATGGCGACCCCAGCCTCAACCCCAGACATAAGCTGAGGCAGAAAGGTTATGTCTGTAGAGCTGGCTCTGGGGAAGGCCCAGCAGCCGATCCTCTGCACCAAGCCATGCAGGCTGCTGGAGACGAATTTGAGACCCGCTTCCTCAGTACCATCTCTGACCTGCTGCTCAGCTACGTGACCCCAGGCTCAGCCCAGCAATGCTTCACCCAGGTATCCCACAAACTTTTCCAAGGAGGCCCCAACTAGGGCCATCTTGTGGCATTTTTGTCTTTGGGGCTGTCTTCTGTGCTGAGAGTGTTAACAAAGCAATGGAGCCATTGGTGGGACAAGTGCAGGATTAAATGGTGGTCTACCTGGAGACAGGCCTGGCTAACTGGGTCTACAGCAGTGGGGACTGGGCAGAATCCACAGCTCTATACCGGGACGGGGCTCTGGAGGAGGCATGTCGGTGGGAGGGACACCTGCTGCTTTGAAGCCCAAGGCAGGTACCTAGGCTCCCCTGACATGGGTTCCAAGGTGAGGCACAGCCAGAGAGCGGGCCACAGCAGTCAGAGACCCCTGAACAATCAAGTAGGTTTTTACAAAATAGATTAATTGGGTTAAAATATTGTCTTTATCATCTGGTTTAAAAATTATTGAATTGGTACATTGTAAACTATGGTGATTGAATATTACAACCTTGAGAGTTATGCTTTGCTTACCGTGTGGTGGGCGCTGTTTAGATAAATGATTGTTGTTCTGTGTTTCATGATTGAAGAAAAAAATGTTTAAAACTTTGGTTTAGCTTAACTTATTTAAAAGACAGTCTTAATTTGTACAGCAGAGACTGATAAGCCATTGTGCTGTGGCCAGGAGTTAAGCACAGTTGAAAAAGAGTTGATAAAGGCTGACTGAGTGTCTGCACAAGCCGCTCTTAAAGGGGACAACAGCTTTTTGCATGTAATATTGGTAACAGAAAATTAGCTTAAAATTAGTAACTCAGGGTTGGAGCCATGTTAAGGGACAACACGTGGCATGAGCCGACCCAGGAATATTTTATGTAATTCTTACCCCTTATAAAGTTAGTGAGGCCAAGGGTGAGGCCTGGACCAGAGAGATAAGATTTAAAACGATGTCTTTGAGGTATTCAAAATCGCACTGTCATGCATTCATATGTAAGAATTGGCAGCTAAACTTTGTAATGTGATAGAAATGCTTTGATATTGATTTTAAAGAAAATGGAATGTTGAAAACTGGGTTTTGTTTAAATTATGGCAATACCTTAACATTACAAGAATTTAAAAAGGTGTGGAGTCTAGTAAAGTAGAGACAAGTGATGAGCAGTCTGGAGACAAATAAAAGAGTTAGTTTGCCTTGGAAATAAAAAGTAAATAAAAAAATAAATTAAATTCTATCAAAACATGGTAGTAAGCTAAACTACTAGCACCTTTGCCCCTAGAGTAAACAAGCTTAAAAAGGAAACCTGGAACAGCTGTGGCTGTTGCTGGGAGGAGGCTGTTTTGCAGGTACGATTGTCTGTTGTCACTGAGCCAGTGGGAGATGCCCGCTGGTCCTTGGTCAAATGCACCTAGAATAGCTGGTGCACTCTCAGCATTAGCAAAATAAGGAATTTTATCTTGTCCTTTATATCAAAAATAGAGATTTTCTTATTTGAAGATTTTAAGGCACTGAGAATCCAAATACCTCCTAGATAGATCTAAAAGTTTTGTTTTTGTGAAAAGATGCTTGAAGCATTTACTGAATTTGTTTTGAGATTCATGTTGCAGAAATGTATACCCTTGATAAATCCCTTCATCAGACGTACTAAACTTGCCTGCTTGAACTCCTGGTGACCTGAACTTCAGCCTGATCCAGTTAAGACACAGAAGCCTGATTCTGTTTTTCCTTCCCCACCCCTCTTTTATATCTATGCCCTCGTTCAGCTTGAAGAAGTTATGATGAGTCATCTACCCAGTTCCCTGGGCTTTGGTGCTAGAGAAAATTGTTGATAAGTTGTGTTTCTAGGAAATGTAAAATGGTTATATTTGAAATAGGGAAGAAATAGCCAGATTTAATTGTATAGCTATAGAAAGCCTTATAATTTGTTACTGAGTTAAATTCATATGTTCCTATTTGGTACAAAATCAATGTTATTTTTGGTAAAATGATCTTCTGATAATGTTTACCCTGTACTGAAAGTGATTTAATTGGTGCATAAATAATTTAATCTAGAAACATTGTGTGACTAGAATTTAGTCAGGTATGTGAGTAGTTCTTCAGATACACAGCTTATTCTCAGAAAGTTTGCTTTGGTGTTTATATTATTAGTTTTAAGTTTTGTATCCTATATTTGCAGTAGTGATTGGTAAAAGTTGAGGCTTGTGTTATAAACCATTTCCATCTTAAACTAGTATGCAAGAAATAAGTAAGAGCTTTTAAGTTGAGAATTTGTTGTTAAGACTGAATGTACAATAATATTCTTATTGACTGTGAGGTATAGCTAATACAGTTCTGTTGTGCATACTTCAAGATCAAAAGATGAAGTTTTCTATATTCACTTAAGAGATTTCTGGTTTCAGTATTTCCCTAGTAGACAGGGATTAGAACCAGTTCCTTTTTGTTACTGCTATTACAGACAGATCTGAGATGCTTAGACCTGTGAGTTTAGGGCCAAATTAGCAAATTCATGGCTCTGAGTTTATTATTAGGGTGATTTCA
>NW_022196905.1:106731991-106750984 GCF_008632895.1 Mastomys coucha
TGCAGCAAGTTTGGTCTCTCGTGAGTTATTGGGTGGTCGCGTCATCCTGAGACTTGAGTAAGGATCTCTCCAGTTCTGGGGGTCTTTCAGACACCAGGCAGGAACCAGCAGCTACAGTCCAGTGCTACGCACACTCGTCTACTCCAGTCACATCCAAAATATCGGGGATAAAATCCTGATAAAGGATAAGAGGCAATAAGATTCCAAAAGGAGTTCTGTGCCTCCTGGATTTCAGACCGTCGCTGGTATCTCCTAACTCAGACGTGTTCCAGATTAGTCTTTCCAATCATCAACACAGCCTCATATTTAGGCATAAAAGTACCCCAAGAAATGACTCGTTAATGGTTAAGATTGGGAATTGTTTTCTGGCCAACACAATATTTCCAACTATCCTAGTTTAATACCAAGCTGTCCATAGCTTGCAATTTCTCTCAAAGTATCTGCCTCGCCAGAGCTAGCAACAGAGGTCTCGAGTACGTTCCTTAGGACAATAGATAGTTTACAATAGTTAGAAATGTTTTGCATACTAGAGAGTAATGAAGGGTTTCCCTCACTCAAGGACATTAGCTAAAAATGTTAGGTCGGAACTCCCCACTGCTTGCCCCCAGCTAGACCCAGAGAATTAGCAGGAAATGCTAGATTGAAACCTCCTGGTCATTGCCCCCAGCAAGAACCAGAGAATCAGCATAGGAATATCAAAATACCTCAACAGGGAGGGCTCCACTCCTCTTCCTCCTGCTTCACACCTAGCTACCAGACCCTGCTGACCTTGATGTGGGAGTCACTTGCCTACATGACTTCAGTCTTGCATCCCCTGCTGTAACCCCCACCTGCCTACATGACTCTTGACATCTGCCCTGTTTGCTGTATGGTATTTAAGCCTGATTCTCACCTTGCACAAATACATTCAGATTCACTCTCTTGTGCCTCGAGTCTGTTTGTCATCCGCCAACTTATTGCCCACCTGACCAAAATTCTCATCCCCTGGAAATTGGGGTCCCCGCAATGAGCCCGGTCAGTGGCAGTCCAGTCCTTTCAGCAAGTAGACACCAGGCAGCTGTAGTTCAATCCTGAAAAAACCACCAGGCTCACCAACAGGCCTAAGGCAAGGCCCCTGAAGTGACAAGCTGATGCAAGAACCTCAGGAGCAGTTCTTGGGTAAGTTTCTCTCAATGGTGGCATTACCACAAAGTTGAGCTCAAAAACGCTATGTAAGGCGAACCAATACATGTGTGTCTTCAGCAAAGAATAGCAGGACAGAGCAAGTCAAACCAATGCTCAGTGCCCGTCTCCCACTGGCTGTGGGGTCATATTTATAGTCCCTCATCACAGGTCCTTTCACGTGCTTGCTATATCCAAACATCCTTTCACCTTGCATCTGCTTCAGGAAAACATTCTTTTACATGTCTGTTTCAGCAAGACCTCCTTTCACCCATGAGCTCCAGCAAACTATCATTGGATATCACTGACCTTCTGAAGAGACCAGATGTCTCTGCTTCAACACAGCGTTCCCTGGAGAGAGCGCACCGGCTGGCTATCCAATGCCAAATGGCGAGCCCTGGAAACATATGCACAGGTAACATTAGACGTACATACTGAGCAGACTGTGTTTATTATTTAGGAATACATATTAAAGAAAAAGACCATGAACTCAAAAGGAAGGGTTGGGTACATGGGAGGAAATAGAAGGGGAAATGATGTAACTACATTATGATCTCAAACATCTGTTTAATTCTTTAAAGTTTTGGTTTTTGTTTTTAAGGTAAGGACTGAGGGTGGCAGGTGAGGTGGCTTGGCAGCCAAAAGCACTTTGCCAGAGGACAAGCTGACTGGGAGCCTAGGGAAAGCTGCCCATCACCTTTGAGACAGGGTTGCTCACTTCTCTCTCATGTCTCATTAGAGTAGCGTGATGCAAAGAAGTGTCCTCAGAACAGACACTGAAGGGGAAGAGGGCGTGGGAGCACATGGGTTGAGAGCTGAGGGCATATGCCACCTCAGTCAGGTAGGTGGCCAGGAGCAGAAAGACTCAATCCGGAGGGCACAGACTGATTCCTCCAAGACTTGGGAGAACCCAGGAAATGCCATCACTCCTTCTCTGCTGTAAAAAAGGAGAGAAAATAGGTATTTTTAAGGTATAATAAGATATAGATGTAGACACGGCTTTATATTATAAGAGGCACTGCTGGCCCAGAAGTGCCAAATTATTTACAGTGTGTTTCCCAGAACTTGGAGAAACACTGAACTTTTTTTTTTTTTTGGCATGGGCTTGAAACCAAAATGTAATTTATAACAATACATCAAACTTAGCAGTACATAAATTCTCCCGCCTTACAAAAACACATGGAGAATTGCTTACTCTCCGTAAGTGACTCAAGGCCAGCCTGAGTTCACACGTCACCGTGGATGGATCCCCATCACAGGGAAGGAAGGTGCTTCTCCCGGAGGTGATTCTCATGGCGGCAAAGGGACCAGTTAACACCGGAAGCAGAGAAATCCCCACAAAGAGGTCTGTGGAGACCTACCCAGATCTGCCCACAGTGCACGGACCCTGAAACTAGTCTCCTTTTACTGAACTTCTGTCTCTCAGGATGCCTGATGGTACCAGAGGCAATGTTAGAAAAACCTAAGGGTAGGAACTATGTCTAGATTTATATACTGCTGTAGCCTAAGTACATAGTAACTGCTCAATAAATATTGTTTGTGAGGAGGAAAGAGACAGGAAAAAACAGTAGGGAGGAAGGAGGTCTCTGCAGGATACAAATGTATCAGTTACCGGTCCCCACAATACTGCTGGGTAACAAGTGCTGGGAAAATTCAATGACTGAAAACTATCCTTTTTCTAGTTGCCTCCCTGAGTCTGAAGGCTGGCTAGAATTCTTCTGGCCCCAGCTGGATTCACCCACACAATCTCCAGTCTTACTGGTTGGTATCTGGTGACCTCAGTTGGGACAGCCAGACTTTCTCTCTCCTCTCTCCCTGCAAGTGTCTTTCCCATGTCCTCTGGAAGGCTGCTCTGGGCATGTTTCTGTGAGGACAGCATGGGTACCAAAAGAGCAAGGAGAAACATGCAGGCCTCTGCTGACAGGATGCTGGCAAGCAGCCTCACTGGACAAAACATGTCACGTGTCATGCCAGATCAAGGAAGGGAGTGGTAAAATACAGGGCATGAACGCAGCCAGCCTACCTCTGAGCAGCACCCAACTCCCACAGACCTGTTCCTAGCCCGTGCCACACCCCTAGCCACCTAAGCCACAGAGGCAAAACAGAAACCAAGAAACCCCAACCTCTCATATGGGAAATGGATGGCCAAATGCTCTTCGGTTAGAGATCGGTTTGTTTAGAGGGCAGACACAAGACTTTATTCTTTGATGATTTCACAAAAGTATACAATGTATGTTGATCAGATTAACCCTCCCCCAACCCTACCTCCTCCAACTCCTCCAGTCTTGCCTTCAACTGGAGGCAGCCCTCCCACCCCCCGGGGGCTGAAGTTCTGGGTATCTGCCTTCTTCACACCTGACCGATGACTGGAGTCTTTAAAGTCCACAAGAGGCATTTCAGAACCATCATCTGGGGGAAAGGCAGTCATACTGACCCGCCCTCTCCTGTCTTCCAAGGCTCTTCCGAGCCTCAGGACAGCATTTGCAAGCCTTCTGAGAAGGGGGAGTGTCAGGCAGCTTCATCAGAGAAGTGGGATGCAGGGGGTACCCACTCTATGTTGGCTGGTCCTTTTGGCCAAAGCTAGAACGGTGGTCTGGCTCCTGCATGAGTCTGAACAACCTGATGCTCCAAGTCAATTGGCTTTGAAGCTCGGACTGGCTGTGCAGCTAATGACTGGCCTTATCTGTCCGCTAGTTTGTCGGTGAAGGAAAGAAACCACCTCCCAGGAACAAGGCCTCGTCTGGGGGGGGGAACTGTGAGTCTATCCACGCAGCTCGAAAGCACAACGCCTGCCAGCTTCTCCTTCCTCAACTGTGTCCAAGTATCCACTGCCTGGGTGGCCGGGGTTCAGTCAGCCATGATGTCATCCTTTTCTTGGCTTCTCTGATACCATTGTGCTTCCATAGGATTTTCTCATTTCCTAAGATGACAGAATAGATGTATTTTTCTTCTGTGCCCATAAAATGAGGACCAATGGCTTCCGAGAACCCATGAGCCTTCCAAGCTTGCCAATAATTCAGGGGGGCAAGCCATAAAATGAGGACCAATGGCTTCCGAGGACTCATGAGCCTTTCAAGTTTGCCAATAATCTGGAAGTGGGGGGTGGTTGAAGGGGTGCTATGGTGGGCATTCTATGGGCACCTACTGAAACTGTCTGCCACAGTACCCATAGCAGTAGGCCCTCCTGAGTCAGGCTTGTTCTGGAGTAGTCATGTGACTTGACCAAGGCCAGTCAAGAACCCTTCCTTGATAATCTGCAGTTGTCTCCGGGAAGGCCGAGTGTTGCTCTTGGCATCGCAAGGCTGAGGTCCGGGTCTGCCATATGCTCATGCTACTCAGAAGCAACCTGGTTCTTCCTTCCAGGTGACTCCAGGTCCAGGGTTCAGATGATGTCACCTCCTCAGGGTCCATCTGGCCATGGTTACCAAGGTAACCTGCTATGGATCCTTTGCAGATCCCATTATTGACCAAATTGGCTTCTCGGCTGTTGGCACACTTGCATTGCCAGCTCTCTCATCGACCGGCCCACCCCTCCATTCCCAACCATCCTCTCTCTCCCAAGAGCAGCAACCTTCTCAGATGCACATTAAACCAACTTACCTTACTTTAACCCCAGTGGCTTCCCATTGGCCTTAGAATAAGACCTAAGCTCTTCATTGCAGCCTGCAGGGCTGCTGAAGCCTTGTCGGCCCCATTCCGCATTCATGCCCTTCTCCACATGGAGCTTTCAAATCCCTGCCCTGAGCCAGTCCCTCGGTATGGCAGGCTCTTTCATCTTCTGAGCCTTTGCATGTGCCTCAAAAGACCTTCTCCTTACTCTCAACCCTGCTTCCTCAACCTCTTTCCCCACTGTAAAACACCAGTATAAATGCCCCTTCATCCAAGGCCTTCTACCCCTCCACCACCACCAGTCAGATATCCAGTAGGAAGCCCATCGTCACTTCTGATTGTCTTGGTCCCTCCTTCGGCATCATCTCGCTCACTTATGGAAAGTCAGCCTTCCTAACTCACCAGCACCGCATTGAAGATCTCTGCCACCCTCTTATGGTATGACCGGTGCATATTCATCAGGATTCCCTAAAGATACGGAACAGAGAAACAGAGACACAGTCTAGAGGGGATGCTGTGGGTTGGGATGGAAGAGGCAGCGCCGTCCTGGAATTCACTCTGTAGACCAGGCTGGCCTCGAACTCAGAAATCTCCTGCCTCTGCCTCCCAAGTGCTGGGATTAAAGGCGTTCGCCACCACTGCCCGTGTGGTTCAGTTCTTGCAGAGCGTGCATGGCATCCCATGTACAATCCTTGGTGCTGCATAAACTGGGCAAACTGGGCATGGTGGTATACATCCTCAACTCAGGGATCCAGAGGTGGGAATAGAAGAATCAGAAGTTCAAAGTCATCCTCAGCTACACACAATGAGTTTGTAAAAAACATAAATCCTTTATTTATTTATTTATTTGTTTGTTTATTTATTTATTTATTTATTTACTACCTTCCAAGCCCCTGCTCTTGGAATGGCAACTCTGAGACTAATTTGTCATTATTAAATGCCTCGGCCATAAGCTTTGGCTCATTCCCTGACTAGCTTGTAAGTCTACATGGTAAGTTACCTCTCCTTCAGTCCTGGCCCGCTTCTTCCTTAGTCTTTCTCAGTGACTCCCCCAAATCTCCTTCTATTCTCTTGCTATTTCCCAGAATCCTCTCTCCCCTATTTCTCACCTCACCTCATTGGTCATAGGCTTTTTTATTGACAGGTGATGCTTGTAAGAGATTCTCTCTACATGCGTTCAAAGTTATCTGGGCACCCTTTGCCCATTCACATTGACACCTAAAATTAACATGACTCTCGCCGATCTGTCAGATGAAAAACTCAATGGGGACACACAGTCTGGGGTCATCACTGGGGTCCTCAGGCTGCCTTGGGTTCTCTAGAAACAGGTCCTAGAAAGTTTGGTTGGTGTCTGTCTTAACTAGGGTTTTACTGCTGTGAGCAGACACCATGACCAAGACAACTCTTAGAAGGACAACATTTAATTAGGGCTGACTTACAGGTTCAGAGGTTCAGTCCATTATCATCAAGGTGGAAACATGGCAGCATCCAGGCAGGCATGGTGCAGAGGAGCTGAGAGTTCTACATCATCATCTGAAGGCTGCTAGTGGAAGACTGACTTCCAGGCAGCTAGGATGAGGGTCTTATAGCCCACACCCACAGTGATACACCTACTCCAAGAAGGCCACACCTCCTAAGAGTCCCACTCCTTGGGCCAGGCATATTCAAACCATGACATTCCATTCCCTGGCCCCCATAGGCTTGTTCAAACATGAGTCTATGAGGGCTACACCTAAACACAGTATAATGCAAAGTACATTTAGTCCAACTTCCAGAGTCCCCATAGTCTATAGCAGTCTCAACAATGTTACAAGTCCGAAGTTCAAGGTCTCTTCTCAGATCCATCCAATCACTTAACTTTAATCCCCCAAAGCAAGACAGGAAACCAGCTGGGCAAACTCCAAACTCTGCATCTCCATGTCTATGTCAAAGTGGTCTTCAGATCTCTACTCCTTTTTCATCTCTGTTGACTGCAACAAGCTTCTTTCTCCTGGGCTGGTACCATCCCATCAGCAGATAGCCTATAGCTCTGGCATCTCAAAAATCTTGGCATTTTCAAGGCAACTTCAGTGTTACAGCTTCTTATCTCAATGTCTGGGATCCACACATGATCTTCTCACTCCTCCAAAGGGCTGACATCTCCAGCTCTGCTCTCTGTAGATCAGGTTGATCCACTCCACTGCTGCTGCTATTCTTGGTGGCCATCCTGTGGTACTGGCATCTCCAATACACTGGAGTGTTCCACTGCAACTAGGCTTCACCAATAAATAGCCTCTCATAGGCTCTCTTCATGGTGCCAAACCTCAAATCCTTTGCATGACCCCTTCAGCCCTGGGCCATCAACTACAGCTGAGGCTGCACCTTCATCAATGGCCTTCCATGGCCTCTCACAGTGCCAAGCCTCAGCTGCAGTTCATGACCCCTTTATCTCTTCAAAACTAGTACCACCTGGGTGATCCTTACACATTACCAAGTACAGCTGCAGCAGGAGGTCCAACCTTGGCTATCACTGGAACACAGCTTCTCTGTGCTCTCAGAAAACACTTCCCAGAAGATTTCACCTTAGTGATGCTGGTCTCTCCTTAATCACTGCTAATTTCTCAGCTCCAACTAACCAGCATCAATTGTTCCAGTAGTCTTCTTCTCTTCTTTACTACAAAGCCAGAGCCACATGGCTGAAGCTGCCAAGTTCTGCTGCTTGCTGGGGCTGGAACATGCCCCCCTTGTTCTATTACATGATCACTAGCTTCTGCTTTTCCAACTCCTTCACTACCTAAGCTTGGCTCTCCTGGGTCTTACTCTGTAAATTGACCTTGAACTCAGAGATCTACATGCCTGTCTCCTGGGATTAAAGGCATATACCACTATACATGGATTTAATCTTTTCTTCACCTAGAACCTGCTCTGTTGAAGGTTGGCCTTGAACTCAGATATCTGCTTGGCTTTATCTCCTGAGATTAAAGGTGTGTATCACCATGCCTAGATCTAAACTTAGTTGGGTAGGATCTTGCCCCAAGTCCCACTCCCTTAATTCAATTTAATCTCCTTGAACATAGGATTCAGCTCCATTTCACTTCCTGGTGCCCCCTCTTTAATACTCAGACCATATATTTTATATTTTTCCTTTCTAAGCTTGCTACATCTGTTCGAAATGCTCTTCATGAGACTTAACTAGAGAATAAAAAGGATTTGCTGGACTTTTTTGAGGCTCCTTTGTCAATGCAGCTAATATAAATCTCTTTACCTTAGCCTCAGTCAGACTCTTCAAACAAGGGCAAACAGCAGCCACACACTTCACCATTAAAAACCAGTCTCTACGTCACACACTGAAATTCTCCTCTGAATCCTCTTGGGTGAGGTCTACACAGTTCAAATTGCTCTTGGCAATAAAGTCTTCCATATTCCTACTAAGATGGCTTAATGAAGCCCCACTTAAAGCATTCTACTGCTTTCCAAATCCAAAGTCCCAAATCCACATTCTTTCCAGCAAAAGCATGGTCAGGCCTAACACAGCAATACCCCACTCCTGGTACCAACTTCTGTTAGTGTTTTACTGCTGTGAACAGACACCATGACCAAGGCAACTCTTATAAAGACAACATTTAATTGGGGCTGGATTACAGGTTCAGAGGTTCAGTCCATTATCATCAAGGTGGGAACATGGCAGCGTCCAAGCAGGCATGGTGCCAGAGGAGCTGAGAGTTCTACATCTTCATCTGAAGGCTGCTAGTGAAAGACTGACTTCCAGGCAGCTAGAATGAGAGTCTTATAACCCACACCCACAGTGACACACCTACTCCAACAGAGCCACAACTTCTAATAGTGCCAAGCATATTCAAACCATAACAGTGTCTTATTAGGGTTCATTCAGAATTCAAGCAGGGCAGGAACCTGGAGGCAGGAGCTGATGCAGAGGCCATGGAGGGGTGCAGCTTACTGGCTTTCTCCCCATGGCTTGCTCAGCCTGCTTTCTTATAGAACCCAGGACCACCAGCCCAGGGATGGCTCCACCCACAATGGGCTGGATCCTTTACCATTGATCACTAATTAAGAAAATGCCCTACAGATTTATCTACAACCTGATCCAATGGAGGCATGTTCTTAATCAAGGCTCCCTCCTCTCAGATGACTGTACCTTGGGTCAAGTTGACAGAAAACCAGCCAGGACAGGGAGGAAGGACATGCACCATGGCACACATGTGGATGTCAGAGAAGGAGCTTGGGTACCAGTCCTCAGCTTTCATCTTGTTTGAGGCAGGTCTCTTGTACTCTGCGGTGCACTTCAGTCTTGCTGGTCCATGAGCCTCCTGTCTCAACACTGGTGTGCTGAGGTTGCAGACGCCTGGGGTGACACATGCTTGTGTGGCAGGTGCTTTACCCATGGATCCCAGCCCAGAGTTGTTAGTTTGAGAAGTACAGGTTGCCTAGGCACTCGGTTTGCATCTGGTTCCCCCTAAGAATCCCCAGATGCCGCCAACCTCTCTGATGAGGACCGAGCTCAGTTCCCAGTAATTAAGGAGCATTTCCTCAGCTCCTGAAATAAATCCTTGGATGTCTAGCCAAAGCCCCCCCCTCCACACACACACACACCCCAGGAAGATGCTCTCTAAAAGAGAGGCATACAATATTAAAAGCTTGGCTTCCCTGGCCAGCAGGAGCCTGTGCTCATTTCCATGGCTCCTGTTACTATGACAACACAGTACTTCCACCTACAGAGCTTTTGGGTATCTGGATGAATCAAAGGGTCAGGGAGGTATGAAGGCCCTCCGCCCTGACCTGGTCACCTTGAACAGATGAAGCAAAGGGTCTGGAGAAGCTGGAAATTGTTGGGGGTGGCTCCTCTGGGGCCCCACCGCATCCTCATTTACCATGCCCAAGAAGGAGGAGGAGAGAGTCCTAGTCATGAGACTTCGTGAGACTGAGAGTACACTGAGTGCCTGGGGCAGTCTCTGCATCAACACTGCATCGTTAGGCTTTTCTGACCATTTAAGAGTCCTTCCAGGTCTGTCCATTGAAACCAAGACATCTACCTCAACTAGAAAAATGTGACGGACATACAGAGACACAAAGGACATATTTTTCACACAGCCATTTTCTAGAATCTTTGTCATGAGTCAAGGGACAAGTCTACCTAATATAGAATGCTTCAGATGGAGAAAGCCAACTTTTCAAGATCACTTCAGGGGCCATATTTTTTGTACATCCAACACAGAAAGGCCACAGCTTCTCCAGACGAGGACTGGAGGAGATCCATTCCAAAAGAGCTACCACCTCCTGGTGGCCACACAGACAGAACACCCAGCGCTCTGTCTCTCTCTCCCCTGCACGTTTTGTGGTTTGGGTTTTGTTGTTGTTACATTGTTACATTTTACATTTCCCGCTGTGCAGTGGTGGCACATGCCATTAATTCCAGCACTTGGGAGGCAGAGGCAGGAGGATTTCTGAGTTCGAGGCCAGCCTGGTCTACAGACTGAGTTCCAGGACAGCCAGAGTTACACAGAGAAACCCTGCCTCGAAAAAACAAAAACAAAAAAGCAAAAAACATTTTACATTTCCCATTCGATATATTTCGATCATATTCCCTCCCCCCACCCACCCTCTATCCTCCTCCCGACATCCCTGAGGCCTCCAAGATCAGCTTTGCTCAGATTACAACCTGGCCCACAGACATCCCTACCGTTAAAAATTCTGAAAACATCACCTAACAACCCAGGCCTGTCGAGTCTTTTGAGAATTCGGAGCGGTCACTGTCAGACTTAACCCAGCATAAGAGCTGTGGGCTAGACCTCAGCACCTTCAAAGGAAGCCCTGTGCTCTCGGGTACTCCACAGTCCCCACTTCTTCCCAGTGACTCCCATCCATCAACAGGGCCCTCAGACCTTCTGGATTTGCCTAAGTCTATTGCCTCCCAGGAAGCCCTGGAGAGAGGAGGTCCCCACACATGGCAATTTTATGTCTGAGTGTCAAAACCTTCAGAGGGTAAGTGACTGGCCCTGTGTGTGAATGGCCATCGACCTGGCCTGAGAGCCCCCTTGTCTTCTGTGACAGCAACCTCCCCCACCCCCACTGGTTGCCTCCTCTGGGAAAGGCTTTTACAATGACATGACGACTTTGGGTGTCTGAATAATGTCTCAGAGGTTGCTCAGAGGACAAGGTTGAAGATTTTTGATCAAGGGTTAACACAAGAACCTCTGTTGGGGCTGGTGTTATGCCATCCTGACACAGGCTAGAGCAGTAGTTTTCAACCTTCCTAATGCAGTCACTACAAGGAATGACTATTCCTGGTTGGCAACTTGACTATCTCTGGAATGAACTACAATCCAGAATTGGAGGGCTCACCTGTGTCCAGATCTTAAGGCTGGAAGACACAGGTTTCTAACCTGAATCTTGCCATGGAGATCTTAAGGCTA
This sequence comes from Mastomys coucha, assembly GCF_008632895.1. Lineage (NCBI taxonomy): Eukaryota > Metazoa > Chordata > Mammalia > Rodentia > Muridae > Mastomys > Mastomys coucha. Next base: position 106,743,172 of record NW_022196905.1, read on the forward strand.
TGAAAAGCTTAGGCCCTGGGCTGGTGAGACGGCTCAATGGTTAAGAGCACTGGCCGCTCTTCCAGAAGTCCTGAGTTCAATTCCCAGCAACCACATGGTGGCTCACAACCATCTGTAATGGGATCTGATGTCCTCTTCTGGTGTGTCTAAAGACAGTGACAGTGTACCCATACACATAAAATAAATTTAGAATTAAATTTAGAATAAATTAAAAAAAGAAAAAGAAAAGCTTAGGTCCAGGCAAGGCCTTTAATCCCAGGAGACTGAGGCAAGGAGATCTGTGAGTTCAAGGTCAGCCTAGGACAAACCAAGTTCCAGATCCAGCCTCGGTAGTTCACACCTTTAATCTGGGCCACACCTTCTTCTGGAGACCTACATAAGGACATTGGAAGAAGGAAGATCCACTCTTCTTCGCCTGCATTTACTTGTCAGTACATCTGTTGGAACCTACTTCTACAGAAGACCAGCTGAAACAACTAGCCTTGTGGAACTGAGCAACTAGATTCTTGGACTTCCCATTCACAGCTGCCCATCGTTGGAGAGTTGGGCTACAGACTGTAAGTCATCATAACAAATTTCCTTACTATATAGAGATTATCCATAAATTCTGTAACTCTAGAGAACCTTGACTACATTGTAACATTCAATTTTAACATAGTTCCTTATGCTGGGGTAACTCCCAACTATAACATGATTTCATTACTACTTCATAACTGAAGCTTGCTACTGTGATGAATCATAATGTAAAAAGCTAATGAGATCCCTGTGTGGTCATGGCCGACAGGTTGAGAATCACTGCACTAGAGTTATCAGGAGCGAAAGGAAGGAACTTCAAATGAGAAAAATGTTTCCATAAGATCCAACTGTAGGGCATTTTCTTAATTAGTGATTGATGGGGGAAGGTCCGGCCCATTGTGGGTGGAGCCATCCCTGGGCTGGTAGTCCGGGGTTCTATAAGAAAGCAAGCTGAAACTCAGATTTGGTGGTGCATGCCTCTAATCCCAGCACTCAGGAGGCAAAGGCAAAGACAGGAGGTTAGGGCTAGCCTGGGCTATACAGTGAGTTCCAGACCTATTTGAGCTACAGGGTCAAAATAAAATAAAATAATCTGAATCTGTGAGCCGTCTGACTCCAGAGTGTGCCCAGTAACTTCTCAAAGCAGGCCCTGGAAGCCTCGGTTCAGTATTTGTAGCTTGAGATGAAGGCCTGCCCTCTGCACCAAGGAAAACTATCTGGTAAACAAAAGACGATAGCCAGCCGCTCCAGAGACTGCAAACTAAAAAGGACAGGGAGGGCATGTTGGCTCAAAAGGGTCCGAGTGAATTCTAAGCCAGCTTGGGCTACACAGTAAGTTCCGACCAACTTGGGCTTCTCGGTGAATTCCTAGCCAAGCCAGGGCTACACAGTGAGAAGCCAGCTCAAAAACAAAAGGAGGTTAGAGAGGACAAGAAAGGGGAAAGAAAAGGGACAAACGGTGAAACCTGGACTAGGAAGTGGAAAACGTTTGATGGTGTGGCTACTGCCATTGCACACCAGAGAAACTGAGGCACACGGAGCCCAGGCCGAGGCCAAGGAAGGTAGCAGTTCCTGGGACAGGGAGACAGGACGCCCCCTGCCGCTTATTGGCTGCTTTCCGCACGAGACGCACATAAGCGACAGCCAATGGGAGCGGCACACGGCGCGCCTTTCCCCGGGATGTCTTAGAGAGCTCGAGAACCCGGAAGCGCGGCGGATGGACAAGTACAGACAGCCATTCCGCCGCGGCAAGGGCCGCTGACCGTCCAATAGTGAGGCGACGGGGGCGGAACGAGGTAATGAGGAGGCGGGGCCTGCGGCCGCGGCTGCGAGGAACGGCCGCGCGGGCTTGGATGGTGCGGCGGGCACGAGCCCTGGGCCGCTTCGCAGAGGGACCCTGCGGCAGCCTCAGTTTCCCCCTTCGGGAATAAGCCCAGCATGCTGGGCTCGAGCCGCTGCACAGGCCGCGCGAAGTGATGACGTGGCGGGTTAGGCCCCGGAGCTCCGGCGCTGCCTGTCAGAACCGCGTCATTCCTCGTCTATAAACCGGAGCTACAGGTAGCTTGCTCTTCGCAGGGGGCTGACAGCATGCAAGGCTAGCCGCCAGCGCAGTACCCGGCACACCATAGTTGCCCAATAAATGCTCATTGTTGTCAAGATGACATTTGCATACCTGACCCCTCGCTTCCTCTGCCAGCCCCAAGCTTGTGTTGCCCTCGCTGAGAAAGGGCATCACCCACTGTTGTTGCCCAGGCCCTGGGCTCCCTGCCTATGATGGACAAGCCAGGAAAGGAAAGCCGTAAGGGACACAACACTGTGGGCACCGAGGCGGTATTCGTGTGGTAACATCAGGACACCAGGCATTTGTTCTTATCGAAGAGTTCGGTGTGTGTCCACGGTCGTGTGGAGGAGTGATGACCCAAACACTAGGTGTCCTGTGGCAACAGACGCTTGTAGTGGACTGGTGGACTAAGGGGCTGACAAGTCCCTGACTTGTCTCTTCTGAGCTCTTATTGCATCCCTTCTGGAGAAGGTGGTGTGGAAACATCACTTCTTGGGGTTGTAGGCTGAAATTATGGAAGTTAATATATGTAGTAAATGCTCTGTAAATGCATTAGATTCCTACCACGCTACCCAGGGGGAGCTAGGAGTTAGGATGAGTCTTTCGAGGCTGGTCCTGCACTATGAGACCCCTCACCTTCCCCTTTTCCCTGGTCCCTAATGAGTTAGGAAGTGTGATAATTCTCCGTGTCGGTCTCTCCATCTGAAATCACGGTTTTCTGGGAAGAGGTCCGCTCCCCTGCCTCATTCTTTACGACACTTGGTTCCTTGCAGGTTTTGCTCTTCCTCCGTGACTGGTGATGCGCTCTGGGCCCAGCCCTCAGTCCAGATGATACTCATGCCGATGGCGTCGGTGGTGGCGGTGACTGAACCCAAATGGGTCTCAGTCTGGGGCCGTTTCCTGTGGATGACGCTGCTGAGCATGGCTCTGGGGTCACTGCTGGCCCTGCTGCTGCCGCTGGGAGCTGTGGAAGAGCAGTGTCTGGCTGTGCTCAGAGGCTTCCATCTGCTCAGGAGCAAACTGGACAGGGCACAGCATGTGGTCACCAAGTGCACCAGCCCCTCCACGGAGCTCAGTGTCACCTCCAGGGATGCAGGGCTGCTGACAGTCAAGACTAAGGTGTCTCCAGGTGAGTGCACCAGCTAACTCATTTGTCCTTATCAGTTAAAATAAATATTTCGAGAGTGCCTGCAAAGGCCTGTGTGTAAGCATGAGGGTGTCACAGTGAATCAGGCAGTCCAGAACTCCAGTCTGGTGAGTGACTGAGAAAAAGTGTCCCAGCATTTGGAAGGAGACACACAAAGGGTGTGGGCCCTGAGCTGCACCTCCGCTCTAAATGGGAGTGGTTCAAGAAGCACCCGAGAACAGTGCTCCAACCAGAAAGCACTGGGGATGGGACTGGAGAATGCTCCAGGAATCCAGGGAAGCTGAGTGTGGGTGCTCACCCTCCAAGGAAACCCAGAGCTGGGAAGAGGGCTCAGTCCAAAGTGAGGTCCTAGCGCGTCCCATGTGCACAGTAAGTGTTGCAGCAGCCTGACTCTGCTGACTGGATGCCAGCAGCACACTGTCCCCAGTGGTGACAACCAGACATTACCACAATGGAATCACATCATTAGAAGCAGGGGCATAGCTCTGATAGCACCTGTCTGGTATCCACCAGGGCCCGGGGCCCATTCCCAGCACTGCCAGAAAACAGAAATAGTCCAGGCATGGGAAGGGCCAGGGATACCTGAGGGGAAGGTGTTGACACCCCAGGCCTGACCTAGAGGGACTCAAGAGATAAGAGCCAACCTGTCCGCAGGGAAGGAGGGCCACCCAGAGCAGCCACACTGTAGGGAGAGCACTGGGATAGCAAATGCCCAGACTGCCTATGCCTAGGCAGAAGACAGTTGGCAGGGGAGCCCAGGTGGTACCTCCCAATGAAGAGTGGCCCAGGGCACAGGACAGCAACCAGCATTCCACCCAGCAGAGCTGTGGGGAATGGCAGTACCTGGGGCCTGATTCACACACAAGGCATGGCTGTGGTGGGGTCCGTGGGAGGACCGCAGAGGGACAGCCCACCCTCCTCACCAGGCCTCTCTGGTTCCAGCAGGGAAGCTGGAAGCCAAGGCTGCATTAAACCAAGCCCTGGAGATGAAGCGCCAAGGCAAGAGGGGGAAAGCCCACAAGCTCTTCCTGCACGCCCTCAGGATGGACCCCAGCTTCGTAGACGCACTCAATGAGTTTGGCATCTTCTCAGAAGAGGAAAAGGACATCATCCAGGCAGATTACTTATACACCAGGGCCCTGACCATTTCACCCTTCCATGAGAAAGCGCTGGTCAACCGGGATCGGACGCTGCCCCTTGTGGAGGAAATCGACCAAAGGTACTTCAGCGTCATCGACAGCAAAGTGAAGAAGGTCATGTCCATCCCGAAGGGGAGCTCAGCGCTACGCAGGGTCATGGAGGAGACCTACTACCATCACATCTACCACACAGTGGCCATCGAGGGCAACACCCTCACCCTCTCAGAGATCAGGCACATCCTGGAGACCCGCTATGCCGTGCCAGGGAAGAGCCTGGAGGAGCAGAACGAGGTGATCGGCATGCACGCGGCCATGAAGTACATCAACACCACCCTGGTGTCCCGCATCGGGTCTGTCACCATCGACGACATGCTAGAGATCCACAGGAGGGTACTGGGGTATGTGGATCCGGTGGAGGCGGGCAGGTTTCGGAGGACCCAGGTCCTGGTGGGACACCACATCCCACCCCATCCCCAGGATGTGGAGAAGCAGATGCAGGAGTTCACACAGTGGCTCAATTCAGAGGACGCCATGAACCTGCACCCGGTTGAGTTCGCAGCCTTGGCCCATTACAAACTGGTGTACATCCACCCTTTCATCGACGGCAACGGGAGGACCTCCCGCCTACTGATGAACCTGATCTTGATGCAGGCGGGATACCCGCCCATCATCATACGCAAGGAGCAGAGGTCCGAGTACTACCATGTATTGGAAGTTGCCAATGAGGGTGACGTGCGGCCTTTCATCCGCTTCATAGCCAAGTGTACGGAAGTCACACTGGACACATTGCTCCTTGCTACCACTGAGTACTCTGTGGCGCTGCCAGAAGCCCAGCCCAACCATTCTGGGTTCAAGGAAACACTTCCCGTGAGGCCCTAACTGCCCGCCCTCCCTTGGCATCCAGAGATGGCTTTTCTAGAAACAGTTCCCCTAGTAGCAATAGGAAACCCTCTTACCTCCAGATATTTTTCAGTTGAGAAAGAAAACTAAATTATCAAGCCTTTCTTTTGGGTAATTTATAGTTCAGCCAAGTTATTTATTTAATTTTTTACCGTTTTGGTGAGCTAGCAGCGCCGAGTGGTACTGTGTGCGACCACTACACCTGTGGTGATCCTGGCACCCAGTTAGGGCAGTAGTGCTTTTCTTACGTCCTGAGCATGGGTGTCTTGACACAATTTGCACTAAAGGTGGAGATGGGGAGCCAGATCTTTGAGAGGGAGCCCAGGGCCCCAGGGATCACTTGGATGCCTTTGAGGTCCTGTGACCTCAGGTTGACATCTGCAACCTTGGGCAGAACCTGCCCTGTGCGGGGGCAGGATTTTACACCTGTGCTGTAGCAGCAGCTTCTACCGGCAGCGCAGCCCTTTAACACAGGAAGTAAACGATTACATCTCCAGTAGGAGACTGCAGATTTCCAAAGACCCTCTGAGCTATTAACTTGCTAACCTGAGTGCCAGGGGATAGTACTCTTTCTCTCTGCCCTGTACTTCACTTGCATCAACTGAGGCTAAAAGTTCTCAAGCCAGCCTACCCCACCACCCCACAAAGCGGGTCTGCCTTCACTTCCCACTCAGTCTTCTGAGGAGAGGCTTGGCGGTAGAATGCTTCCCAGCATACAGCACACATGGCACCTGCCCAAACATTAGAAAAGAATGTATCTGAATTACCGCATCAACCCCAAATAAGCAATTCTGATAAAAGATTGAAAACAAGCAAACACCTGTGACTACAACCCAGCCTTTCCCTCTTCCCGTCTGATGACATCACAGGGTCCGTGTCCCCACGGGTAGTAGACTGCCTTGGAGTGGCCTTCTAGTAACTTAGGAAGTGATGGTGTCTTGTCTGATAGACACATTCCCAAGTTGTCATCTTAGAAAGAAATAAACTTTTCAATCATATTTATGGCTAAGTGCCAATTTGACTGCTGCTATTTAGAGTCATAATGGCTACGTCACTGGGTTTTGTTCTGAGACAGCCTAGGGTGTCCCAGCACACTGCACTTTGTCTTTGTTTGAAATGTAAATGCATACCAGCTACCAAGCCATGTATCCAGCGTTTAGAAAGATACTCAGGCAGTTTTCTGATGAACTGAGAAAAAAACAGGTGAGGAAAAAACAGATGTGTGCCTCAACAGCCTTGCAAGCACGCAGCCATAGACATCACCGGGCGAGACATTGCATGCAAGTGGAGCCCCAAGCTCCTGGTTCTTCTCTGCACACCAAATCTCACGGAGGCTCGCTTTGTTCTGTAGTGAGAACCTGCACTTTAGCTACATGTGGAAAATATTATTTTAACAAATTCCTGGTTCTAATAAAGTATTTTATTACAACATTGTGTTGTCTTATCCAGGACTTGCACCACCATGCATCTTGTTCTGAAGCCATATCCCAGAGCAGCTCAGATCCTGGCCCACATCAAGCCAGCTTGGAGCGGCTGGTTCCCTCCATGCACCACGTGGGTCAGAGCTTTTTCTGGCTGGTAGACTTCCAATAGACACCCACCCCTGCTTCATCACTGTGCCTGTCCCGAGTTAAATTTACTAAAATTTTACCACATTTAAAATGATTCAGTGGGTTCTGCTGGTAGAAAGGCTCAGCTGTGTCATGATGCCTGTGGAGAGCATGAAGTCATACCTGGGCACTGGCCACCAGTAAGAGAACCAGGCAGTTTCTGTAACACAAGCAGGGGAGTCACATGAACCCAGTGAGATTAACTCGGCCAGTCTTCCTAGTAAACGGCCAGGCATACCCTCCGAGCTGCCTCTTAGGCTCCCTCACTGATTGACCCGGGAGGGGCCCATGCCACAGGGAGGTCCCTGCGATCCACAGCTGTTGTCTAATAGAAAAAGGTCTTTGTGTGTTACATAATAAAGATGGAGAAGAGTCTGTATTTTGAAAATGATAACTAATGTTTACCAGATGGGAGCTGAACCTGGGCTAGGTTCTTACAGCACTAAATGTACTGCTGTGTGTGAGACACTGCTGTAGGCTGCTGAGGAGTATGCCGATGTCTGGAAAGGAGCGGTGGACAGACGTGGAGGAAGGAGGGGCACGAGCTGAATGTTAAGAGCTCCAGAACAAACACAGTCACAACTACACTTAAAAATGTTAAGGGGTTAGGCTTGAGAGATGGCTCAGTGGTTAAGAGTACTGACTGCTCTTCCAGAGGTCCTGAGTTCAATTCCTAGCAATTACATGGTGGCTCACAACCACCTGTAATTTCAGACCCACGGGATCCCTCCTCTAAACTCCACAGGCACCAGGCATGCATGTGCTGCTCATACACCCATGCAGGGAAAACCCATAAGTCATTTTTTAAAACATTAAGTTAAAAAATGTTAATTAAGCCGGGCGGTGATGGCGCATGCCTTTAATCCTAGCATTTGGGAGGCAGAGGCAGGTGGATTTCCGAGTTCGAGGCCAGCCTGGTCTACAGAGTGAGTTCCAGAAC
>NW_022196905.1:106751038-106781589 GCF_008632895.1 Mastomys coucha
GGGGGGAGTTCATTAAAAAAACCAAAAAACCAAAAACACTTAGGGCTGGGCAGATGGCTTACCAGGTGACAGCCTTACACGAGGCAGCCTGAGCCATCCTGGGACCCCACAGTGGAGGTGAACACCAACTCCTCAAAGTTGTCTTCTGATGCCCACAAGCATACCACAGCAGTTGTACACACATGAATTCTTTAAAACCGTTTCTAATGTCGGGGTGGGGGGTGCTGGAGAGATGCTCGGTGGTTACAAGCACTCGCTGCTCTTGCAGAGGACCCAGGTTCAGTTCCCAGCAGCTGCAGGGGAGTCCACACATGGCACACACAGACACATAAATAAAAATCTTCCAAATTTTTAAATATAAGCCGAGGGCTACAGTGCAGAGAACAGGCCTAGCTGTTAGGTGTTAGCTCAGTCCATCACTAACACCTAAACAAAGTGTGACTGACTTGCAGACACACAACACACACAGTCAGTGTCCAGCACACACGCACGGCTCTATCACATTTCCCTCCAAGGCACTTTTATACAGTGAGTTGTTTCCCCACCACCCTCCCTGAAGGGTGAAGGGCTTTCAGTGCAGAAACTATGTGGCAAGGTGAGAGGTAAAAATCTCCCAGCAGTGCCAGGCTGATGGAAACTCCAGTCTGACATATAATCATATGACACTCATATAATCAGTGACACAGGACTGACTTGCACAAGCTGTTAACACAGCTGAGGAAAAGCAAGTGTGACACACACACCTAATGCACACCCACCCAGCAGCAATGCCTGCAACACACACACACATGCCATAATAAACACACACTCAGCTGCAATGCAAAAGGCTTCTGTAAGAACTTCAGTTTAATAAACAAAACTAAATGGAGGAACTCAACTTTGCACTAGACATGGCATTTAGACATGAGTGAACAGAGGGCTTGGGTCTCCAGTCATCAGGCAAAGAAAATGGTCCAGAGCGGCTGGTACACAATTCCTATGAACAAATGTCGCAGACATTCCACTTCTAAGGAACATAAAACAGTCAGTGTCAATTACAAATACATAATAGAAAAACTCATAGCCTCTTTGGACAAAAACCCATCAAGCATGTCTTCTGTGATGTCCCGCACTTCTCTCAATAGGCCATTCTGATGAGTGACAAGCTCTTCCAATCCATCTTTCACACTTAAAGAGTGATGGGCACTCGTGCTGTGCAGGGCGGGGAAGGGGGTTCGTAGAAAAAGGGCCAGAGGCGGTGAAAGTATCAGGACAAGTTGGCCTCGAAAGCCACGTCCCTCCTTGTTAGGACACTAACGTACCTTGGGACAGCCTGTAGAGCGATCAGCCTCCACCCTCAATGTGAGGGAACACTCCTCACCGCCATGTTCAACATAGGCTCTCCCTTCCCATCTATACCAGAGGAGAGTCTGTGGGAGCGCAGGTAAGTGCACGGCCCTTCTGCCTCCAGGGCCCAAGGCGGCCAGCCCGGGCAGCCTGATGGAGTAGGTAAGGCATTTCCCATCTCAGAGTCCTGCTCACTTTCTCAGAAGCAACTTCGCAAAATCAGCATTGGACATCTTAGGAGCCTCGGTGGCCACAGAGGAGGTGACTGCCAGCCCTGGAGCTGGGCCATTCTCAGCCTGAGGAGCAGCACTCTGGCGCTGCAGAGCTCGAGGAAGAAGAGAGAGCTGGGTCCTTCCCTTCCCGCGCCTAGAAGAGCAAACATAATGACTCTGGCATCACAGACTCATGGCCCCAGCCGGACTGAGATGCTGGGATCATCAGGCCAAGTCAGAACTGTGACAACTGTTGCTGGCCCAGCATGCACAGCTGAGTTCCAACCTTATACCAAGAAAAGAGAGCACAGGAACATGAGGCACTTGATCCCAGCTAGGAAGTGGGGGGCACTTGAACAAGCTTCCTTCTTTACAGTTCTGACAATGAGCATCGCTACAGCAAGTCATGGAGGTGACAAAATGATGGCCACCTCTCCAATCTCAAAAGGCCTGGCACTATCAGTTCCTTCTCTCAGTGACCTGAGCAGCACAGCCTTGTGGGGATGACAGCTGCCCTGCAGACTTGGAACCAAGCAGGTGCCGGTTCTGTCTTAGCATGGAAACTGCCATAACACATACTGCCTCGGGGCTCACCAGACAGACACTTGTGATCCCAGCTCTGTTGGAGACTGAAACCCTGTTTCAAAATGTCAAAAGCACAGTGCAGCCATGCTAGCTAGGTTTGCTAACTTGAGACATGCTAGAACTATCTGGGAAGAGGGAACTTCCATCAAGAAAATGCCTCCACCAGATTAAGCCTGTACACAAGTCAGCAGAGCACTTTGCTCGATTAGTGATTGGTGTAGGAGGTCCTGGTCCCTGGGGGTGGGGCCTTCCCTTGGCAGGGGTCCTGCGTTATATGAGAAAGCAGGCTGGGGCTTTCCCAGGACCCAACAGTGGGTGGCTCCTAACAACCTGTAATTACAGTTCTGGGCTCCGCAGGTACTGCACACACATCTTTCCTATGTGTAGGCATGCATTCATGCAGGAAAACACCAATACACATAAAAATAAAAGACAGTGATATTAAAAAAAAGAAAAGCAAGCAAGCAGGCAGGCTGAGGGTCTGGAGAGATGGCTCAGGGGTTAAGGGCACTGGCTGCTCTTGCAGATGACCCATGTTAGATTCCCAGCATCCATAAATAAGGTGCTGACAAACCATTTATAACTACAGTTCTAGGGGATCTGATGCCCTCTTTTGGCCTCTGTGGGCACTGCACACATGTGGTACACAGACACATGTGCAGGCAAGATAACATAACATAAATGTAAATAACAAAATATTTTAAGAAAGCAAGCTGTGCTAAACATGATGAGAAAGCCATTGAGCAGCATGGCCTCTGCCTCAGTTCCTACCTATGGGCTCCTCCCTTGACTCCCTCTGATGATGGACTGACTATGTACATGGTAGGCTAAAGAGCCCTTTCTTCCCCATGGTCTTTATTTTTGGTTTTTGTTTTTCGAGACAGGGTTTCTCTGTGTAGTCCTGGTTGTTCTGGAATTCGCTCTGTACACCAGGCTGGCCTCAAAGTCAGAAATCCACCTGCCTCTGCCTCCCAAGTGCTGGGATTAAAGGTGTGCACCACCACTGCCCGGCAAAAGTACACATAGCTGCTGAAGCCCAGGATTGAACCAGGGACCTTTTAGATCTTCAGTCTAATGTTCTCCCAACTGAGCTATTTCGGCCCCCTCTTCCCCATGGTCTTTATCACCAGGACCAAAAACCTATCACTTGCCTAGAACTCACAAGGCCATGGTGGGCTGGCAGACACCACAGCATGCCACCAGAGCTGCTTCCCTCTGGAGACTTGCTTTGCACATCTACGGCCAGTGAAACCAAAGACCACACTCAGAGCAGCAGGTCCTGGCTTTTGTGACCTGACTCTCTGACCCTCAGCAATGGCCAGGACAAATCTGCACTTAACAGCAACAGACACTTACGCTCCATATGTCTGCCGTGGGCCCATGGGGGCCCCTGGTGCTGTCTTCACTTCTGGCTTCTCTGGAACTCTCCGCTGAGGGGGATTGCTGATGGCCACCTTGATGACATTCTCTTTGATGGCCATGCCGTCCATCTTCATCACTGCCTGAGACGCCTGGGACTCATTTTCATATTCCACATATGCCAGGCCCTAAAACATACAGCGCACAGCCAGGTTAGGTGAGAGGCACCCATCAGCAGTGACCCCCTCCTGTCCCCGAATGCTGCCGTCCAGGGTACAGATTTACCCCTCGACCAACTGTTTGACTGGCTGTCACTGACCGAAATCTGAAAAGCCTCTCACACTGTGCTTGCCCCAAAGAAAGAAACTGTGAGCCCAACAAACACAGCAGGGGAGGAGGCGAGAGCAGACCACAGCTCCCTGTCCTCCCACTCGCCACTGTGAGTAGAGTCAGAGCTTGAAAGGTGCATCCAGCTCAAGCAACAGAGCCAAGCCTGCCTGTGCCCACTCACCTTTGGCTTGCCAGCCCTGTTAGTGACCAGCCTGAGGTCCTTGACGGTGCCATGAGCTTTACAAATGTCTTCGAGCTCCTCTTTGGTACAGGAAAAGGGCAAGCCCGAGATGAAGAGCTTGTGTTTCTCCAGGGTGGTGCTGTATCTGAACACCTGCAAAAAAGGCAAAGCCGTGGTTCAGGCGGGCGGCAGGCCTCAGCATGTGTGAGTCTGCACAGGCACACTGAGCCACACCTGGTCTCAGAGACTCACATGACAAAATCACCTGGGCGCACCACCTCTGTAAATGGCCATCCACTGAACACAGGTGAGGGTCACTCTTGCCACCCTCGTAAGCACCCAAAAGAAAGCAGCCATCCTTCCAAACACTAACTATGGCCATTACCAATCAAGAGGCAGCCGCTCAAAGTGACCAAGCCATGAGGCAGCCTGAGCTCCGCACAGCCTTGCTGCTGTCAGCAAGCAGCCCTTGTGGGCTCCAGGCACTAGGCACTGCCTAACTGGCAGCCCACCCTAGAGACATCCTTCTTCAAAATTGTACCTTAAAATCAGGGTTTTTGCTCTTATCCACACAGGGGGACACAAACATCGGCCTTCCTTCCACATTCTTCCTGTCCAGCTCCAGGGCCTGCCGGGCTGACTTCTCCTCTTTAAACTCCACATAGCAGTAGCCCCGGAAGTCTCCACGGTTGCTGAAGATTGGCCTGATCTGGACCACCTCCCCACAGGCCTCAAAGAGTGGCCTGAGCTTAACTTCTGGCTCTTCTATGCTGTAGGGCAAGTTGCTGACAAAGACAGTGACATTGTCCTTACTGCTGTCATGAGCCACCTTGGGCATCTCCCGCTTAAGGGAGGCTGCCTTCTCTTTCTGCTTGGAAGGAGGAGCAACGTCTATTGTTAAGCATTTCCCAGAGAGTTCTGTTTCTTCCTCCATAGCTGAAGCCGCTCCAGAGGGCAAACTGTTCTCCATCCTTCTGCGTTTGGAAGGCTGTTCTGCAGGCATTCAAAAGAGAAACACAGGCAGTTAACCATGCCTGCACTCCCTCAGCACCGGCATGTCCCACCACAGACAAACTGCATTGTGTACACAAGAGGAACAAACACCACACCCTACAGTGTGGGCCAAATTTACATTCCAGCAAAGGTGCTACATCCATGAAACCAAGAACAAAAATGCCCACCATCCAGTCACCAATGCTAAGTCAGGAATCCCACACCTGTCAGCAGAATGCAGAGCCCCTCTCCCTCATCCTCAAGTCAGCCATGAAGAACAGAACTGGGAAGTGGTTCCAAAGCCCGAAAGTGACTGCCCCACACACGCCCTTCTCCTGCATCCTGCCAGAGGACATGGGCTGGGCTTGGATGACCTCCACAACTGCCTCAAGAAGTGACACAGGGCTTGGACACAGAACATAAGTTTTCAACTGGGTCTTTAGCACAGAGTCACCACTGAGAGAAATGGCAGCTGGTGACAGTGCTGAGGACTGGTTATGAATCCTGACTGAGCCGGGGTAGTGCAAGTGCTCCCTCTGAGGAAACCAAGCCACTCTTGCAGAGTTAAGAGGCTCGATGTTACACACGTGCAGCCCTGTCCTCGTGTGATGTTACCTTCCTCCTCATCGCCCCACTCTTTCTCATCATCCTCGTCCGCCTTGCGCTTATCTGCGCCTCGAGTCTTTTTCTTCTTTTTCAGGGCTTTCTTCTCTGCCCTCACCTTCTTCCGCTGCTCGGCCTTTTCTTCCTCCTGCTGTACGAGAGCTGCTTCCTTCTCTGCAGCCTAGTAACGAGAGGGCAGGGTGTTCTGGAAGCTATGTCATGCTGACTGGCTGCCTTGTAAGATAGAGTAGGAACTCTCATACAATACACAATCATATGAACACAGCAAGGAGGAGACTCATAAATCATATACTTTCAATACACACCACAATCGTAGCACACCAAGAAAAAGAGGAGTCAGGCAGTCCTAAAGCAGGCCGTCTGCCGCTGTGACAGAAGCTGACAAGAGCCCCGAGGAGAACAGGTTAACCTGAGCTCACACTGCAGCCATTTACAAATCTATAGTGGGGCTTAGGATGGGACCCTGAAGCAGCTAGTGCCATCCATAGACAAGAGAAGGAATGTCTGTAGGCTGTGCATGGCCCATTCTTTTTATTTCATTTCAGAACTTAGCCAAGAGACAGCGCTGCTGTGTACTGTATGAGAGTTCCTACTCTATCTTACAAGGCAGCCAGTCAACACGACACACCCACATTTAGGATGGGTCTTCCCACCTCAGTTAATCCAACTCCAAAAATCCCAGCAGGCGTAAGCAAGTCAGAGATGCTCACACTCCACTCAAGGCCTATTATGGCTCCTTTAAAAACTTGATTCTTGATCGAATTCCCCCAGTCTCCCTTCCAGTCCTCTTGGATCCCAGCCCCACATCTCTCTCAACTATACTAACTCTGTCCATCTGTCTGTCTACCTGTCTTTTTTCCCATCGAGTCCTACTGGTACCACGGGTGTGTCCAGTGTCCATCCAGTGGAAGGGGCAATCTATCCTAGGCTACACCCTGAAAGGAGACTGAAGGCCCCTCCCAGTAGCCATCAATTGCCAACAGCTTCCAGGAGAGGCTCTGTGAGCTCCTCTGAGGTTTCTGTGTGATCTAGTGTGATCAATTCCTATTGAGTCCAAAGCTTTAAGTGAAGCTACAAATGGCAAAGGGTAAATTTAAATAGTGACCCAAATGCTTTTTAACTAGTATCTTATGAAGGGGCTGAGGGGATAGTCAGTGGTTACAAGCACCAGCTGCTCTTCATAGGACCAGGCTCAATATCCAGCACCCCTATGGCAGCTCACAACTGTCTGACACTCCAGTCCCAGGATCTGATGCCCTCTTGTGGCCACTGTGGGCACTGCCCACACATGGTGCAGACATCCATGTAGACAAAAGACCCAAAGCAAGCCAAGGTGGCAGAACAGTGCAGTTCCCAACCCTCAGGAAGCATTGCTGTCACCTTCATTCTCTGCTCGTTCACTCGAGCCAAGCGAGTCTCCGTTTTCTGAATGGCTAGATCCCAATCTTCTAAGGTCCCTGGAGAGACAGAAAAGCAGAGCTCTGATACAGCCACTTCTAGGCTGCAGCAGTGTTCCCTGACCCCACTACTCCAGAGCACACAGCAACCTTCACAAGAACTGCAGCAGCTCTTGCTTTAAGACAATGCACACCATCAGGCTCCAAGTTTGTAATTCCAATAGACCTTTTCCTTCCAAAGACAGACTTAAAAACAAAAATCTGACAGTATAAGCTCTTGATGGTAAAGATTATAAAAACATGCCAATGCAAAGTGCATGTGAACTTGAGAGCCGGGGGAGCCACTCCAGTGTGCTGGCAACTGATTCTCTGATTGATCTGCAGGTCTCAGTCTCACCCTAATCCAGAAGGGTCCCATGAAAGAGAAACCCATGCTGTCTTCCAGAGCTCTATTGCTATGGCTTAGACCAACATGATCGTGGCTCCAGAGCCCTGTCTCTCCATACTCTCCATGTGTGTTTGTGGTGCAAACCCTGCCAGAGCAGCAGTGCTCACACAGGCGCCTGCTGGCAAAGGGGGATCTGTTCCAAGTCTCATTTGGCTGTAGTAGAGTGTGAGTGTGACCCAAGGACATGGAACAAGCCTGTCACTGAGGGTTGCCTTTCTGTGCCTGCAAACTGAGAGCTACTCCAAGAGGGCTCCCTCCCACAGGCAAGCAAGCTGTCCTCACAGAGCAGACGTTTCCACTGGAGACTGCTGACCAAAGGACCACACTCCAAGCCAAAAACAAAGGCCAGGCTCCCACCTTCGGTCCTCTCCATGGTGAGCAACACTTCACAGACATGCTCAGGGTAGTCACTTGTGCACTGGACAGCTCGGTGCAGAGCCTTCCGACAGTGTTGTGTGTCACCGTGTGCCCTAGAGCAGAAAACAAACAGCTGCCATCACGGCCCGTGGCAAACACCACAGACTGGCTGCCTGCTGAGGCAGGAGAATGCAGCTTTCAGAAGCAGCACAGCGTTTTCTCTCTGGCTATAGGCCTCTGCAGTCACGGGGGAGACCCTTTCAACATGTCTTCTCTTGACCACACAGGAGCACCTGGAAATGCAGCAGCATGGGGCCAGGCCTTCTGTGCACATGGGAGAGAACAAGGCAGCTCCTGACTGCACCTGGACAAAGTTCTCTGTGGTCCACTTGAAGGCTCTGTGAACCCACGAATCCAAAATGGTTTAACTTCATGCTGAGTGAGGTCTTACCCTAAAGAGTCACGGAATGCAGATCACACTGGTGTGTTTGTGTGTGTGTGTGTGTGTGTGTGTGTGCATGCATGCATGTATTAGCACACTCAGACCTTCAGAGCAGGCAATGCTCTGGCTACTATCCGTACACCCAAGGCCTCAGGAGTCTTAATAGAGCACCCGAATGTCCTGAGGTTTTGCCACAGTGCTGGTGAGTACATGGATGGTAGGAAAGCAGTGGAGCCTCCTAGTGAGAATCTATGTACAACATGGAAGTGCACAGGCACTCCAGTGTGCACGCAAGGATGGCGCTTCCGGCAGAAAGTGGACATCACACAATTACAGCATCAGGCCAAAGGTCTATCGAGTCAAGGGGCAGAAAGACAGACAGACACTACTACTGCAAACCATAAAAGCTTGCAGACACAGTTCCTGACACATCCCACTTGGCCCTGCTGAGTTCTGCTGTCGTGGAGGGAAAACAGCAAGCTCATCTGAAGAGCTGAGAGGCTCCCCTCCCTTCCCACCTGTGTACAGGCCAGCTTCTTTATGTCTGCAATGAGAACTACAGCCCAGCAGAGAGAAGCAGACACAGACAGAGAAGCCAGGTACTTAGCTTCTCTTACTACATGAATACATTTACCAAAACATGAGACTCAGGTTTGGAGAGATGGCTCAGCAGTCAACAACTCCAGCTGCTCTGCAGCAGCACACACATGGTGGCTCACAACCAACCACCTGGGACTCTAGTTCCATGGGCCTCTGTCACCACACACCCATGTGACACACAGACGAACGTTCACGCAAACACTCGCCCACAAAAAATAAAATCATAAAAAGGTATTAAGCCAGTTGTGATGGTGCATGCCTTTGATCCCAGTAGCTGGGAGAAAAGAGGCAGGCAGATCTCTATGGATTTGAGGCTAGCCTGGCCTACATAGTAAGACCTGCCTCAAAAGAAGGAAAAAATAAATACATGTTTTGTGGTTTTTGTTTGTTTTTTAAATCCCAGACTGTGTCACAAAATTGTCTGGAGTTTGGAAAGTATAAAAATTTCTTTTTCTTTTCATTTTATTTTTTTGTTCGTTTGGTTTGGTTGGTTTAGTTGGTTGGTTTTCAAGACAAGATTTTTCTGTATAGCCCTGGTTGTCATGGAACTCACTCTGAAGACCAGGCTGGTCTTGAACTTTTTCTTTTTTCTTAAAAAAGTGTATTTATGTTAAATGCATAATTTGTCATCTTTAAAATAACTTTTATTTGCAGGCACAGTAAACTGGTCTCCCCACATAAACAGTGATGAAGTGTGAGCATTGCTTGAGAAGCTTGGCTGGTGGCAGGGTCATGAGAAACTCACTCTCTACCATACCTTTACATGCATTTTAACTATTTTAATTTTAACACCTTTTTTTTTTTTTTGGTTTTTTGAGACAGGGTTTCTCTGTTTAACTGTGGCTGTCCTGGAACTCACTCTGTAGACCAGGCTGGCCTCGAACTCAGAAATCCACCTGCCTCTGCCTCCCAAGTGCTGGGATTAAAGGTGTGCACCACCACCGCCCAGCCCTTTTAACACATTTTGTAAAATGGGAATACAAACTTTTTTAAAAAGGAAAAGGTATTAGAAATATGGTAGATTTTCAATATGTGCTGAATCAAACAGCTGCAGTGTGAGCTCATGCCTATCATCTTGGGATACACTTGGAAGGTGAATCCCCATGAGCTAGCCTGGGCTACACAGAGCCTCAATCCTGGGAGGGAGGGAGGAGGAGGACTGCAATAGTCTAGAGGGCCACAGTTCAGACACACCATGACAGAGCCCACCCTAACCCTGAGTGATGACAAGTCCAGTCTCCTAGCTGATCTGACGCTTTTCTTTTAGTGCTTTATGCCCCTGTACATAATATAATAAACAGTGACCACACCCCAGTCCAATCACGCATATTCAAAACTCAAAATCAGAAACTTAGAATTCCATGGCTTCAGGAGCGCATACAACACACACACACACACAGACACACACACACACACACACAGACACACACACACACACACCCACTGATCCAGAGACTTGCTCAGGAGCGCATACAACACACACACACACACACACACAGACACACACAGACACACACAGACACACACACACACACAGACACACACACACACACACACACACACACACACACACTGATCCAGAGACTTGCCAGCCACAGGACCTAAGGAAGGAGGGAGGTGCCCATCCCAAAGAGCAGGCTCAAGTCAGCTCAGCCCAGGCTGGATAAGGACGCCACCCACCCTGGATCACTCACCTTTCCAGGTTATAATACTCCAGCCACATGTTGGCATACTTGGCATTCCCTCTGGTCATGATGCTGTCCCAAAGCTCTCGAGCTTTCTGCATGTTATTGCACAGGCGAGCCTAAAATACGTTAACAAGATCAGTGAGGACACACCCTGAACCCCTCACGGCAATACCTACATAGGCATGTCTACAAGCTTCTTGCTCCTGACTGTCACACTAATCCCTGAAGGTCCCAGGCCCCCCTACAGCACTATCAGGCCTAACGCTCAGCTGCCTCTGGGCAGCAGCAAGCCTCCGAAGGTCTGCATATGGAGTTGCAGCTCAGTTAGCGCCTGTAGCACAGCAAGGCCCTGGTTCCAGAGTAAGAGGTTTGCTCCTGCAAACATGGGCCAGGGGTCTGCAGCACCCGGCAGCTCTGAGTAGCGATTTACTCTTCCTTCATGTCCAACAGACCTGGCTACTTGGGGAGCATCCAGAAGAAGATACAGATCCAGCAGCAGACACCAGCTCAGCTACTCAAAGTCATGTGATCTAAGCGCAGAACCTGTTTCCTTACCCTTCCAAAATCAACAAGAATCTCATCCAGAATTAACAACAAAGCTTAGTTTCATTGACCCAACCCTTCATGGAACAGGATTGGAAATTTGTAACTCTATCAGCTGGGGAAGATGGCTCCATGCTCACTTGACTCTGTGTCCCTGGCTTAGGAATCACATCGACTGTGCCTGCTATTGCTTACACAGTACATCTTCTGGACAAGGTTAGAGCTTGAGCACAGAGAGACGGGCTCATTCACAGCACCCCTCAGCAATCCTCAGGCAGCGGTGAGGGAAGGGCTGAGGTAGTGAATGGTCAACAGCCAACATCCAGGCACCAGCTGCTACGCTGCTCTAGCTGGGAAAATTTTCAGCAGGAAAACAAAGCAAGCACAGCACACCAGGTAAGCACAAATCCTTTAGGCTCTGGAGCACAGCTCAGATCCTGCCCTAATCTTCATGGGTGCGGCACAAGCCTTCAGAGGAGGAGGAGGAGGGTGGGACAGATCTATGAAGATGCTCACCTCAACCCTAGCCCAGCTCTGCATGATCAGGCAGCTTGGATCTCCACTCTCGCTGAAACCTTCCAGAACGGAATGGGACAATTAGGATGACTATAAAGCAAGCCCCCGGCCAGGAAGAGTGGCTCCAAAGCAACAACAGGCAAGGCAGCTGGGTGGACAGCGGGCTGGGCCACTTACGCTCCTCAACCTCCTGCTGCAGATACTCCAGGGCGCGCGTGAACATGGATCGCAGCTCTTCCAGCTCCTTGCTAGAGTCTGTTGGGAAAGGTGAGTAGAACTTCCTAAAGCCACCAAAGCCGACATTTTTAAACCTCATACCAGAACCATGGAGGCCTACTATGGACATGGGATCCTGTCACACATTCTCTCACAATAATAAATGGTGGGAAGGCACAGTGGCACAGAGAAGCACAAGTACCGGCCAGCAGAGACAGGCAGGTGGCATGGGGACTGTATGGAGCAGTGTGTGACCCAGGACAGGAAGTGGCACAGAGATTGTATGGAGCAGCGTGTGACCCAGGACAGGAGGTGGCATGGAGACTGTATGGAGCAGCCTGTGACCCAGGACAGGAGGTGACATGGGGACTGTATGGAGCAGCCTGTGACCCAGGACAGGAGGTGACATGGGGACTGTATGGAGCAGCATATGACCCAGGGTTTTCCTAGCTGACCTTTGGTGTGGAGAGGGATCCTGTAGACAAAGATCTAAAAGAACAGGCCAATTTTACTGGAAAAAAGAGTTGGTGTTCCTGACAGTCAACGTCAACCCCACAGAATCTAAAACCAGCAAGGACACAGGCCCCCGAACATGCCTATGAGGGTGATCTCCATTACATTCATGGAGGTAGGGAGGTCTGCCCACTGTGGGCGGCACTGTCCTGACTGGATCTGGGCTATGTGAGGGACAGGGCACAAGCAGAGGCTCAGGCTCCTGCTGGTCTCACCTTCTCACCACACATGCCCTGTGATGGCCTTCTAAGCTCCATGCTGCAATTCCCCAATGTGATGCTGGACTGTGCCTTCAACTGAGAGAATTTAACCCTTCTCCCCGGGCTGCTTTTGTCAGAGTATTTACCATAGCAACAGAAAAGGCACTATGACAGAGCTTATGGAAGGTCAGACACAGAAAATGAAGGGTTGAGGCCCCAGTGGTGGCTGGGAGCCAGCCCAAGCACAAGAACCACCATTCCTTTCAGTCCACAGTCTGACTTTCTGAAGACAATGGCACTGATGGGAGTCATTCACCAACCCTTTCCCAGTCACAATGTGTCTGAAGAGTAGGGCCATATCTCCAGAAGACAAGTTAAGAAAAGTACAGCAGTCAGAAGTGCTTGCACGCCAGCACAGGGACCCGACCCCAGCACCCAAGTAAAGAGCTAGTGAGGTGACGTGTGTTTGTGGGCCCACTGCTGGGGAGCTGGGGATGAGGGCATCCCTGGTGCTCACTGCCAGGCCAGCCAAGCCTAAGCTCGGGATCAACCAAAGATCCTGTCTCAAACATCAGTGAATGGCTCTTGAGGAACCCAAGGCTGATATCTGGCTTGCACACGCACAGACAGACAGACAGACAGACAGACAGACACACACACACACACACACACACACACACACACACACCCCTGTACCTTGTCTGAAGTCAACCCTCCTCCTCAGGTAGTCTAGGTACACCTGCCAGATCTCCACATAATCAGTGGCCTGGAGAAATCCGGCACTCAGAGCATTCTCGAAGGTTGCTGCAATACAGAAAGATACAGCATTCACTACTGACGGCTCAAAAACAAAGAAAGCCACCAAAACTCAACCAATGTGTGATTTATGCATTTATAAACACACGAGGCTATAGACTCGCATCCCCAGCACCACACGCCAAGGAAGGAAAAGAACAGAGCCAAGCGTTTAAAGGGGCGCTATGGCCCACAAAGGACTCTTCCACCGTTACTGAGAGGCCCAGGTGGGCAAGGAAAAGAGATCGTGACTTCCACAAAAGTCATGAGTATCAGAAGCTAAGAGCACTAGGAAACCAAACAGACATAGACCATAGGCCACAAGAGCCTCTGCTGCTGCAAGGCAGGCCTGGGGTGCCAGCTCGAGACTACCACAGCTCTGCTCCTCAGTGGAGACAAAAGGCTGAGAGCTGCCAGACATGGTGGTTCAAGCCTGCCACCCCAGGAAGAACATTCTGAAAAAATAATTTAAAAATTCTCCCACACAAATGTTCATACCAGAAATCATTTGATGGTCCAGTCCATGTCGCTCCATGGCCAGGAGGTACCGACTCCACAGGGCAACTGTCCACGGGCAGTTCCTCACAGCACGGCTGTGTACAGATAAAACCAAGTCCTTTACTTTCAGCTGTCGATCCTATGACAGAGAATTCCAGAGTGAGAGGACAAACTGTGAGACTTCCCACGGTCTTATAGGTTCCATCGTTCCGTACCAGCTACTGGCAATGATTGGGGAAGTTCTGAAACTTTGGAGGCAGCCCCTGCTGAGCAGGTAGGCCTAGGAGAGAAGTGAGAGCTTTCAGAGCTATAGCTCAACCCTACCCTACCTGTCTCTAGCTACCCTGTACCTACCTGTCTCTACCTACCCTGTACCCTGTCTCTAGCCCCTGACTAAGACCATGCCATACACAGGTCCCTCTGCCAGAACCACGTCATTGCACTGCACCGCCCACTGCCAGGGGCTGCACCCTCAGCCTCTTCCTTAAGTTGCTTCTTTTCAGATATTTGGCCATGAGAAAAGTAACTCGTAATCCTCAGTGAAACATGCCCAGCATAGCAAATTGGAAATGCCTCTCATCACAATGGCATACGCAGGTGTGCACCTGTCACCTCAGCACTCAGGAAGCTAAGACAGGAGAGTCACACATTTGAGGCCAGTTTGGGCTACATATTAAGATCTGTCTCAAAAGAAATGAAGACAAGCCGGGCAGTGGTGGCACACGCCTTTAATCCCAGCACTTGGGAGGCAGAGGCAGGAGGATTTCTGAGTTCGAGGACAGCCTGGTCTACAAAGTGAGTTTCCAGGACAGCCAGGGCTACACAGAAAAAAAACCCTGTCTCAAAACAAAACAAAAACAAGAAAAAAAAAAAAAAAAAAAAAAAAAAAAAAAAGAAATGAAGACAAAAACATAAATAAAAGTATGTTGTGGCCTAGCTTCCTCAAGAAAGAAATCACCAGGGGAGCGCAAGACGGGCAGGGTGGGGGACCTAGGTATGGGACACAGCCCTAACGCATGGACTTCACCGGGGCCCTTTCACACAGAAGGACCTTCATATGCATGCTTGGTCAGCAGTGAAGAACAGAGATGGAGACCCAAGGAAGGATACAGTGAAGCCAACAGGGAGCTCAGCCACATGGGCTGAGTACTACTAAGGCCAGTGCTGTAGTGTGTAGAAGACTTCACTTGATCCATCTCTGTCATGTTTAGAACGTTTCCGTAATGGAAAAGTAGCACATAACACTGATCTGTTAGACAACTTCTCTCTAGCACCTGTCGCTCCTAGCCATCCCCATGTAAGGCTCTACCTTGAAAGAAACAGAACTAGAGCAGTTATCTTACTAGGTACTGACTGTAGCGGATCCATAAGTCTGGAACCAGGCAGTTCTCCACCAGGGCACGCTCAAAGATCAACTGAATACGAGCAGGATCCCCAATTTTCATCTCAAAATCAATGTAAGCTTGGTATTCTGCCAGCCGTGGGGCCTCTGCTTGCAACTGGAACACAGGAAAAATCACACTTGTTAAATTTAAGTGCCTGACAGTTTCAGATAGCACAAAACATCTTCAAACAAGTGAGCCTTGGCAAGAGCAGCTAACCCAAAATGAGAGCCACCAGGTCTTCTTGCTCAGAACTGCCCATGACAGGATAGATCTGTGACCTGGGAGCACTGGGAGCCTCAGCCACCAACACCCAAAGCCTGTACTACAACCTCCCGAGCACCCAGAGATGACTGAACAGCGGCCTGCTGACGCATACTGCTCCCCGTCCTCCAAGTGCTTCCATGAAGGCCTCGCTCAGGTGTCAGTGTTAGAACACTGGTGCACGTTAAGGTGGGCATGCCAGGCTGGCTTGCTATACATATACAGCCCATCAACCCCTTCAGCCCCACTCTGATGACAGCCAGAGTGGAAGAGACGGCTTTGTACACATAAGTGCACACACACCATTTACAGATGAAAATGAGAAGAGCACATGGCTCCTGCACACAGCAGCAGGCTACTTTAGAGCCAAATTTCCCATATGACAATGAGGTGGTCACCACTGAAAGACAAAGCTGTTCTAGTAACAAGTATAAAGGAGGGCAAAGACAACTCAGGGTCAAGTTTCTGCTGAATATTTTTTTAGAGGGGGAGTCTGAGACAAGGTTTGTCTGTGTAGCCCTGGCTGTCCTGGAACTCACTATGCAGACCACTGTCCTCAAATTCACAAACATCTGGCACCCTCTGCTTCCTGAGTGCTGGGATTAAAGGCATGCACTACCGTGTCCAGCTGCTTCACAACTGATCCTCAAAACATGTGTGAGAGGCAGGGCTCAGTACTGTCCTTGTCTTACAGCCAGAGAAGCTGACGCACAAGGAAGCCCACCTTTGCCCAGAATCAGAGCTAGTAAGTAGTGGAGCTGAGTTCAAAACAGGCACATCCTGACTCCCACAGTTTGGCCTCTTCCTCGCTATGCTAAGAGAAATATTGAAAGCAGAGTCAAGATGCCCAAGGAAGCTCAAAGAGGACAACAGGGTTGCCTGCCTAGATAAGATAATGAGATTGCAGGACATCACATCAAACCAATGGGAGGTTCAAAGCACAGACACTACTGATTCCCTTCCAAGAAGCAAGTCTATAACAGACAGCTGAGCTGTCTATGACAATACACAAGAGACACATGCATTGTTGTCAAGAACATCACACCAGTGCAATGTACAGCCTGAAAACAGCTGTCAACAAGAAAACAAAGACAGGGCCTACATATTAACTTCAAGCCAGAGAATTCCAGATACAGAGTTGAGATTCAACAAGAAGAGGCAGAACAAAGAAAGCATGCTAACAGAAAGGCTGCCAACCCTTGACTGTCTGAGGTGTTGCTGACAGCGATGCCTAGAGGGACAAACCAAAAAGCAAGATAATTCAAGAAAATACGAACACAATGAGGTTGTGTGGTAAACTCCACCCACAAACATCACTGTTACCACAATATGCCAAAGACTAACATTCCTATGTGAGCAAGCTTGTGGATGAAAAAGCACCCATGATGTGAAATGCCAACTGCATTCTGTACATCAGCAACCACAACAGAAAATAAGTCTTTAAAGAAACAGCTTACAAGTTCATCAAAAGCCACTGTTGGCTTAAAGTTTCCACGACAGTGTGTGCACTCCTGGGGTTACCACAGCCTCCTAGGTAAGACGGGAACTCTCTCTCAGTAGGCACAGATCTATGCAGCAGCAATCAAACATTTAGCAGAACTGAGTGTAGGCCTGACAGAAACAAACTGAAGGAAACCAAGGTCCCTCGGAAAGACTTAGGGAAGAGCAGTCAACTGTCAGCGCTACCACAGCACAAGCAGGGCAGCTGGCAGAAAGCCACGGCACACACTCAGTCACTGTGTAGCTCTGCAGAGAGCCATGGCACACACTCACTGTGTGGCTCTGCAGAGAGCCACGGCACACACTCACTATGTGGCTCTGCAAAGAGCCATGGCACACACTCAGCCACTGTGTGTCTCTGCAGGGAGCCACAGCATACATTCAGTCACTGTGTAGCCAGCCCTATGCTGCAGCAAGGGACACACTTGTTATAATCAGGACCACACTGGCTCTCCACATAGGTTCAGATTGCTATTGCCTGTCTGTTCCCAGACAGGAAATCCAGGCTAAGGATTCAAGTCAATGAACCATCGCCAACCAAGACAGTAGTTCAAAAGCAAAAAGATACCATCAGAAGCCAGAAAAGGGGGGGGGCTTTACAATACAAGCTCTAAAGCTGGAAAAGCTTCACAGAACAAAAACCCCAATGGCCACTGCATATGAGCAGATGCTGTCATTTGTAATCAAGGGAAACAAAAACTCCAACCCAACTTGGAGCACAAGCTAAACTTACTAATGTCAACATGGGACTGGTAGCTGAGGACCCATCACTGGTGGCAGGGGTGCAGGCACCCGGGACAGTCTGCAGCATGACCCTGTGACCAGCAAGTTCCCTCTTCTAACACATGCTAGAGAAACTCCTCTGTGTGTATAGAAGACACTTTGCCACTGTGCGCACACCGCTATACATACAACCCCACAGGGCAACACATGGGCTGAACACTTATGACCAATAAGCTAAACACGCCCACACACAAGCACACACGAAAATAATACCACAGCTTGAATCACCATGTCAAGTTCTATAAGCAGGATCAAGCACTATACTAAGGGTCCGCTCACAGGAACACAGCGGAGACTCCCAGGGCATTGCATGCTCTCTCCTAACCTGGGTGCTGGGAACACACATGTTCGAACTGTTCTATGCACTGCATGTTACACAGTGGAATAAACCTTAAAGAGACTGTTTGCCATGTGATTATGGCTGCAAGCTGTGGGAAAGCTTTTGAAAGTCCCCAGGGAGCAGGGCACTCACCAGCGCTTCCTCGTAAGGCTTGTACTTCTCCAGCTGCCCCAGCGCTTTCTGATAGCTCTGAAGGACGGACTCTGGTATGGGCTCTTCTGACCACTCTTCATACTCTGCAAACGTGGCCTCCATTTCTATAGAAAGATGGATTCAGGCTGTGGGTTGTGTCATTGAGTTGTATCAACATAAAAAAAGCCAGAAGCATGCAGTGCCACCTACCCTCCCATATCTGTGGCTACCACAGCTCTCACTGTTCAGTTCCCAGTTCTGTGGAACCACACGTCTCAGAATAGTCGGACAACTCTCCCCACTAATCGGTCGGTGAGAGCACAAACAAGGCTCAGCACTGATCGTGAGTGGCACAGCAGTCCTACACTTCCACCCTCTACCTCCCCGGGTCTCCACCTCTGTGCAATGTGCTCTCCGGTCACCCTCGGGAGCACTCAACGTGAGGAAAAAAGCTGAGACTAACAGCAGAGCAGCCTGGCTGCCCATACAAGTCAGTTCTGGCTTTTTCTGAGTAGCACTCAACAACTCCAGTAGACCACACTTACTAACAGGAGATCTGCAGCCCAAGGATCCATGAAGTAAGAGATCTCAGGGCTCAAACAGCTTCTTTGAGGTTCTGAGCAGGGCCTGAGAGAGACAGGGCTGTGCCAACCTCACACACATGAAGGGTCCTCCTGGCACTGCCCATGCACAGCGCTGAAGCCGTGCCAAAATGGGCTCACCCACAAGAGACCATAGGCAAAGCCCCTAAAATTGAGACATGAATGGCTACAATCAACTTCTGAAGCAAGTCACTGTAGGATCGGCAGAACGCCCGTGACATTCAGAGACAGACCAGCTTGGGACTCTTCTTGGTCAAGTGTCCCAGGAAATGAGGTACTGTGATCATGTCTCCGTTTCCAAGTGTGTCTTTTTTTTCTTTTTTGTTTTTTTTTTGTTTTTTGAGATAGACCTGGCTCTCCTGGAACTCACTCTGTAGACCAGGCTGGCCTCAAACTCAGAAATCCACTGCCGAAGTGTGTCTTAAAGTAGAAAGAAATATCAAGTGGGCTCCAGGAAACATGGTCTCTCGCCCTGCCTCTGAGCCTAATAATAACTCTTAGCATTAACAATTCGAAACAGACTTTTAACAGACTTTTCCGACCATATCAAGAGCACCAATCCTGCCTGTCCGTGGGATGCTGGGAAGGCCATGGATGAGGGCACTAGCAGCACAGAGAGGGCTGGCTGCTGACAAGTCTGCTTCTCTTACCATACAGTGGGATCGCCAGCTGTCGCCGGAAGAGGCTGTGCACTTTCTCCAGCTGTGAATCAAAGGTTTGTTCCCGGTCAGAAGGGGAAAGGAAGGCAGCTATGGGCTAAGGAGGCAAATCGGTAGTAAAGGAAAGCATTGGTTCCTTCTACTTCAGAAAAAACTCAACAAATTATCAATTCAAACTGAAAAAAGAGAGAGAAAGTCTATGACACAGGAGGCGTCACCCATACTGTGGCCTCTAGGGCTTATGGCAAGAAGAGAAAAAGGAATACAAGGGATCCAGGGGCCAGTGAGATGGTGTGCAGGCAAAGAGGGCTTGCTTATCCCTAGGTACACAAAGTAGAAGGAGAAAACCAACTCCCACAAGGTGTCTCTGACCTCTACATGTAGCTATGGCATGCATACATCACACACACATACACACACACACACACCAAAACAAACAAACAAAAACCAATCTTTTTAAAAAGAAAGAAATTTGGGCTAAAGAGATGGCTCAGAGGTTAAGAATACTAGTTGTTCTTCTAGAGGACCTGAGTTTGATACCCAGCAACCACATGGTGACTCACAACTCTAATGGGATCTGATGTTCGCTTCTTCCAGACAGCTGTTCATGAAGACAGAGAACTCATATAAATAAATAAATAAATAAATAAATAAATAAATAAATAAATCTTTTAAAGAAAAAAAAGAGAGAAAGGGGGAGGGAAAAGAGAAGGGAGGGAGGTAACTGGCTACAATGTGCAGAGCCTAAGGATCACAGAGGAGAGCACGTACAGCCACAGCCCCAGGGACCTGACTGCTTATAAAAGGAGGCTGGGAAAGGATCTAAACAGCACAGTGGCAAGACTTAGACACAGGGCAGAGTCGCGGGCTCAGTGACTGCATGTGAAGTACACTATGATAAAGCCAAAATAGACAAAGGCAACAGTGTTTGGAGAACCAGGCATGGCGGGCATGTGAGCCCAGCACTGGGGAGGCAGAGGCAGCAGTTGTCTAAGACCAGCCCAGGCCTGTGTCCTGCCAAAATTTGGGAACAGGGGAACAGACGCTGCAAAACACAGGCTCCGGCCTCACTCGGTGCTCTGCAGACTGAGGCAGAAAGTCACCAAGGCTGCATTCATCACACGGCCTCACTCAGATGTTGGACTATGAACACAAACACAATGAGTTCCCGACACCCAGTGCGGGCATGAACACCTCGGACACCAGCCTGAGAGCCACTTTACACAGTGTCACAGGAGGTCACAGGGCCGGTCTCCCAGTCCCACTGTCAGTCAGTGCTCAAAAGGTTTGGAGCACAAAGCACTCTGGATTTCTGAGTTCCAGATTAGGGATGCTTGACCTGTGATGTGGCCCAGAGAGGCCCCAGCTGTCTATCCACCTGAGTGAAACCTCCCCTCAGTCATACTGACACAAAGATATACTGACATAATCTACACACACAAAGAGCTATAAACTCATGTGCATGCACACATACACACATATATACATGCACACACATATATATACGTACACACACACACACACACACACACATATACGTACATATACACAGTTACATAACTAAAACAACAGTGTTTTAATGTATTGGGAAAACAGTCATCTACTGCCAAGTCAGATTAAGTCACTCACTCTGCCAGAGACTACTGACTTTGTTGTTTACTGCCCATCCCTAACAGACTAGCAAAAGCGAGTTAGACTCTTGGATGTTTGTTTGAAAACAGAATCTCCTGCAAGCTTGGGCCACTGAGCCTGGGCACTCACCCGAGCAGCCTCCACAATGGCACTTTCAAACTCTCGGTAGGCCTCCCAGATGGCCAGGCCTTTCGTCATGTGTAGGCCAACAGAGGACAGGGCTCTTTCAAACACAGAGCGAACCTTCTCAAGGCCACCTTTCTGACCAATGCCACCAACTGAGTACTGGCCATACTCTAGCCAAATGTTCGGACCTAAAAAACAAGAAGCAATCTGTAAGTTCAGCTCATTAATATGCCCCATGTCACCCTCATGAAAACAAAGCATATGCCCACCAAATACATGTTCTTTTCTGCAGAAAGGAGCATGCTGCCAACAAGCACTCCAGCTTCCCACAACACTGAACTCTCAGAGGAGCTGTCTACACGTTCCTAAGCACAGCAGAGATCTGACTGCACACACAGCACACCAGGGGGCAGTATGTAAGTAAGCACGTGCACGCACGTGCGCGCACACACACACACACACACACACACACACAGAGTTAAGGGGCAGTACATAACTAAGTGCACACACACAGAGTTAAGGGGCAATAGATAACTAAGTGCACACACACACACACACAGTTAAGGGGCAGTACATAACTAAGTGCATGCACACACACACACACACACACACACACACAGAGTTAACACACACACACACACACAGTGTTAAGGGGCAGTACATAACTAAGTGCATGCGCGCACACACACACACACACACACAGAGTTAACACACACACACACACACACACAGTGTTAAGGGGCAGTACATAACTAAGTGCATGCGTACACATAGTTCATTAAAACTGAAGGGGTAGAGCACAGAGCCATGCAAGGCCCTGTGGGTTTATCCCAACAAAGCAACAGACAGACACATGGGGTGGGAAGCTTGAAGGAACCCACTAACAATTTCAGTGAGTGCAAGTATAAATCTGAGTCACTTGTCCAACACAGTTCAGTTCCTAGAGTGTTTCTTGCTAGACCTTGGTCTTGCAAGTCTTCTGGTGAAGGAAAGATAAAGCAAGAGCACCAAGCCTGTGTTAGGAATCCACGTGTTTTGATTTCAGATTCTGAGACAAGGTCTCCCCTTCAGCCCTGCCTGTCCGAAACTCTGCGACCACACACATGTAGAGTTTGATATCAACATCTTCCCTGCTGAGTGATACACCTCTGACAACCAATAAGCTTACCCTGATGGGTGTTGTGCTGACATCTGTATCCAGTGCAAGAGAAGCAGAGGCAGGAGGATCACCACAAATACAAAGGCATATGGCCACAGCCCCTTTGACACACCTATTTTTGGTCATCTTAGAGCTAGGTAGGACCCAAAAGCTGTTCTCGGAGGTTAGGTTTCTTTCTTTGAAGCAGGGTCTCATGTGTCCCAGGAGAGCCTTCATCTCAGTAGATATTCTAGGCTACCTCCTGAGTGCTGGGACTACAGGAGAGCACCCCCACTCAATTTCTTAAAGTGTTTTAATGTTCTTCTCAAAAATATGTTGTCCAGACTGTAGAAGATACTGTGCAAAGCCAATATTTCAAACTTTTTGTTTGTTTCTGAGATGGGAGTCTCACTATTATACCCCAAGCTGCCCTTGAACTCACTGGCTGGCCTGGAACTCAGGATGCCAGGGATAATCGTATGAGGACACACCCCTGTGTACATGTTAGGAAGAGGTTGAAGCCCAGCAACC
This sequence comes from Mastomys coucha, assembly GCF_008632895.1. Lineage (NCBI taxonomy): Eukaryota > Metazoa > Chordata > Mammalia > Rodentia > Muridae > Mastomys > Mastomys coucha. The sequence continues at coordinate 106,773,951 of NW_022196905.1, forward strand.
TTAGCTACATGATGAGTCCTTGTCTAAAGCATCAGCAACAAAAAGAACAGAGGGACAGACTGTCATGTCATGTCTTAGTCCCAGCACTCAGATATTCACAAACTGTAGGGGGGTGGAGGGGGCTGTTTCAATCAATAGATACAAGCTGAACTTTAAGTGCCTAGACATCCCATGTAAGCCCTCCCTGTCAGACAAATGCTGAGTGAGGCACTTAACTCTCTTCCCCCAAATATTCTTCTACTTTAATCTTAAGCCCAAACAATCTCTACTGAACAGTTGGACACCACAAAGAAAACAAGACTCTAAGTTCAGGACTAATGCATCCTTCCCTGGCAACACCTCCCAACACAGCACAGGGCAGGAGAGACCCAGAGCCCAGGCACTCACAGATGTAGTCCTTCACAGCTCTCTCGAAGAGCTCATACACGTGCTCGCGGTCCAGGCCGTCCATGGCCATGCTGATCTCATCGTGGAGCCACTCCAGCCAGAGCTCTAGAGATGACAGAAAAGCTCAGCACACGCCCTCTCCTGCTTCTGACACATGTCAGACATTCACTACTCTGCAAAGTACTTGGCATGTTCCTGTGTAAGGGAGGTGGAGAGAGCTGTGTCCAACCCACACAGGGTAGCCAAGCTGGACAGTCAGCTGTAAATACACACAGGCCCAGCCAGAGCTGCTCACCGCAGGAGCAAATGTGTGGACATAAACAAGATGAATGATGACTGCCCCAAATACACGTTTGCGTGTGAAACATTTCCAGGCTGGAGAGAGAACTCAGAGGTAAGGAGCTAGCTGCTCTTCCAGAGGACCCAGGTTTGATTCCCAGCACTTAAACGGTGGCTCACAAGCATCCATAACCCCAGTTCCAGGGATCCGACTCCCTCTTCTGCCTCTATGGACATCATGTACACACATACATGCATAAAGGCAAAATCACCCATATACTGAAAAACTTAAGAGGTTTAAAGTTATAAATGTTGGGCTGGTGAGATGGCTCAGCAGTTAAGAGCACTGACTGCTCTTCCAGAGGTCCTGAGTTCAATTCCCAGCAACCACAACCACCTGTAATGAGATCTGATGCCCTCTTCTGGTCCAAAGAGAGTGATGATGCACTCACATACATAAAATAAATTACACCGGAGCAAGTGGGGCCAGAGCGAGTGGGGCTGGCAGAAGGTCCTGAGTTCAATTCCCAGCAGCCACACATGATAGCTCACCGCTATCTGTACAGCTACAGTATACTCATACACATAAAATAAAGTAATAAAAAAAAAAAGAAAAAGAAAACGTTTCTCACAGTATTGGGGTAAGAAACCAGTATTTCACATGTGAGTCTGTATGATCAGACCACATTCTGCAAAACAGTCTGAGACAGTGAAGAAACAAGAAACAGGTAGCTTTCCTTCCTCCCTCTCCCCGCAGCTTACCTTCAGTCAGGGGGAAGAGCTCGCTCATCTTCTGGCGGGCCATCCTCACCTTGTTGAGCTCGCCTTCCAGCCGCAGCAGCCTGATGAGCTCCACGTGGCAGTTGTAATCATAGCCATTGATGGACAGCTAAGAGCAAAGTTACAGTCCTAAGAGCATGGTTTAGCATTTGTCGCAACAGCCCCGCCACACAAAAAACAACAGAGGTCCTCCCAGTCTCTCCAAGGAAACAAAGAACAGCATCCTTAGCGTGACCTGTGACTTTCTCAGCCTCAGCTCCACAACTATGTGGTCCTGCTAGTCTCCGCCCACAGAGCTCATGGGATTTAAATGGCAATATGTCATGAATTCCAATTTCTTCCTTTTCCTGAAGAGAAGGACAGTGAGAAGTTGGTGTGGGATCCATGACTGTACCACCAACTCTGGCACACATCCCAAACCTACAAACATCTCCTGTGTGACAAGACAGCCACTGGCACCTGGGCTGACTCTAGACAGACACTGCCACAGTCACAGCTTTTTGGTTGTTTTGTTTGTAGTATTTCTTTAATTATGCACATCTGAGATAACTATCAGCTGTTCTCAGAGTCTAGAAGGCAGAGGCACCCTGGGCTGAGGGTGCAGGTGGTTCCCAAACTGTGCGCTGAGAACCAAGCTTGGTTCTCTATGCCAAGTGCTCTCTCCAGTCTCAGTGACTGGTTTTGGAGAATGGCTAGTGCATTCTGATTAGCCCTGGCCACCATCCTCCTACTCTAGTACACAGATTTTGTCACTGGTGACCTGCAATAAGCTGCACTTTGTGTAGTGCTGGCTCCTCTGCCTTTGGCAGCCAGATCTCAACACTACGGTGGGATATTTCCAACTTCAGCAACAACAACATAAAGGCTCATTTTTACATTTGGAACTTTCCAAGGTAAAAACTGAAATTATTTAACTCTTACACATCAACACAAACAGAATAGAAGAATAGGATTAGCAGCAGCCCCACCCTGAGAGAACCACAAACAGTCTTCCAACAGGATGGGAGTGATGCTGAGAAGAGACCGTGGAGCCCAAAGAACAAAGTGGGAGCAGAAAGCAGGTGAGCGGAGGGGAGCCATCTCCTAGGGGCTTCTCTAAGTCATATAAGGAAGAAACAGACAATCTAAGACCATCTGACCCCAAGACATTTATGAGTGAGAAGAGAAAGGCTCCACACCACTCAAGCCTAATGTTAATTTAAGCACCTTCATTGGAAGATGCCAAAACACAGAGGGAGCAGCACTGTGAATCAGGCGTGGGGCAATCCCAGCACTGCCTGAGGGGGGGGGGGGCACAGGTTCAAGGCAGGGTTTCTCTGTGTAGCCCTGGCCCCTAGTTGTCCTGGAACTCACTCTGTAGACCAGGCTGGCCTCAGAAATCTACCTGCCTCTGCCTCCCAAATGCTGGGATTAAAGGCGTGCGCCACCACCGACCGGCTAGCCTCAGCTACTTTGAGAAATCCTATTTCAAGGGGAAAAACTGGATGGTATGATAGATAGCACATGTCTTTAATCCCAGCACTCAGACAGAGGCAGGCAGATATCTGAGTTTGGCACTAGCCTCATATACACAGTGAGTTCCATCCAGGTCAGCTATGGCTACACAGGGATCCTGTCTCGAAAAACAGAAAGTAAAAAACGACAAAACCCTTTCCTGAGGACACGTGGACTGTGTGAGGGTCAGCACCATTAGCCAGTAAGGAAAGCACAGGGAAACCAGTGTCATTCAATCCAGAGGCTGACAGACACCACTCCCACCTGCTACAGCTGTACAAGGGCAATACCTGAGCTTCTTCCAATACCCAGCACCCAGCTTCCACCCCATGCCAGTCAGCACATGCGAGCTCATGAAGCTTTGTTCCTAGCGTCCAATTGCAAACTGCCTTATGGTGCAAGGCTAAGCCAGGGTGGAGCACTCACATTCTGCTACTACGCTGCAATGGGAAGGGACATTCTTGAAATGGAAAGGTGGTTTTGAGTCAGAAAACAATTAGTGTAATTTTCCACTCAGCAAATAAAGGGGAGACAGTGATCTCAGTGCAGAAAGGGCATCTCACAAAACCGCCCCACCAGGACTTAAAACTTGTATTTGACAAAAGAACAGAAACACGCAGTATAGCCTGTGAGCCTCCCCTGATGCTCCCAGTAGGCATCCCCAGAGCCTTCTAAAACCACACAGAGACGTCCACAATCGTTCTCTTGTCTGAGGCTCAAACAGCTAAGGGAAAGAAGTAAATGACATGAGGGGAGGGAAAGGTGACAGCTGCACACATGAGTCGTTAGAAACAAGGAGCCAGACTAGCATCGAACACAAGTCAACTTTTATAGGAAGTTTCTCAAGTAGGTAAACTCAGAGAGGATGCTCACTGGTGTTCTGGGCTGGGAGAGAAGGGGCTACTGCATGGGCACTGGGCCCTAGGGCTGCAAATGAGCCCTTCTCCAGATCTCCACATATGAACACATGTCATACTAAGACCTGCACATTTGGAAATGGACCAGAAAGTCTGGAAATAGCATTTCAACAGGCTGGCACAGCACAACCCTTCCTGCAAAGTGTGGACGAAGCTGTCTCCTGAGTGACAGTGTGCCCTCAGGGCAGATATCTGCGTAGTTCCTGAGTTATTAAAGACCTACAGCAAAAAAGCTTACGTACCAGGTGTGCTTATATTCTGGACTCCAGAACTGTGGTGGCCCAAGCCTCTAGTCCCAGCACTCAGGAGGCAGAGGCAAGAGGATTTCTGCGAGTTCCGGGACAGCCAGGGCTAATTTAGAGAGACCTTACATAAAAAAGAAGGGAAAAACTGTTTTAAAAAAATAATAATCGCTGGGCGGTGGTGGCGCACGCCTTTAATCCCAGCGCTTGGGAGGCAGAGGCAGGAGTTCGAGGCTAGCCTGGTCTACAGAGTGAGTTCTAGGACAGCCAGGGCTACTCAGAGAAACCCGGTCTCAAAAAAACAAAACAAAAAAATAATAATAATAATAATAATAATAATAATCATCATCATCAAACAAGAAAGTTGTACTAGGAAATAAAAGCAGTGCTAAGAAAGCAGATGGCTGAGCTGGTGGAGAACTGAGCTGGAAGAGCCCAGACCACATAGATGGGGTGGCACTTGTTTCGTCCACTGAAGTCATGACTGAGACCCAGTTTGTAAATCAGGACTCAGAGACTACCTCTTAAACCAGACTTGGACTAGCTCTCCAACCACTTGCTATCAGCACACAAAAAGACGTTGATAAAGAACATGAACAAAGACTTAAAAGTGAGCTGCAGAGTTGGCTGCAGGATGGAGGACTGGCTGTACTTCAGGGACCTGGGCTTGGGCTCCCATTTCAACATACATGTGGCAGCTTGCAATCATCTCTAACTCCAGCTCCATGGGTTCCACGCCTCTTCTGGCCTCCAATTACATGTGTAGTGAATGCAGAAATATTATAAAAATATGTTTTCATTTTAATCCCAGGTGTGGGACACAGGGCTGCTTCAGATCGTCCACAACAGCTGACTATGATTGGTCTCGTGCTCTATGAGAGGCGTGATTTTTGCCAGCTGCAGACAGTTCCTGTAACTGTGATATTTGAAATTCTGTGGACTTTTCAGAGAATAAATGCTAGGACCCAATAGCTGGAGGCTGGTTGGTGGTCGGATGCGGCTGGATGCAGTTTGTCAAGTAGTCACTGTGTGCAGAGACGAGATTAGATATCCTGATGGCTGGCGAAGATCAAACTTGTCCCAAGGAACTTGATGCACCTATCATCAGGGAATGACCCTTTCCTTTTCCCCTCTATCCTTTTTCCTTTCCACCTAGTACTAACGGGCTGAATGGGTGGAAGAAAAAGGAACCCACAAAGTAGCAAAAACAAGCTATATAAATGCTTGTGAGCCCAGCATCTGGAGGCTAAGGCAAGGGGTCATCACACATCTGAAGCCCATCCCACAATCTTCCTCATCATGGGCTGAAACACACTGGCCAGAGCTGGGGAGAGTGAGGTAATCCCTGTGGGCTCTGCATGTGCACTGTGCTGAGGAGCTGGGGAAGGGTATACCTCAGTTCCCCACAGGGAGAACACCCCCACAACAGCTCAGCCCCGAGGGCCCAGTCTGAATGTGCTCTGTGACCACGCCCAGGAGGTCCTTGCTGGTTAGTGCCAGGGATGACAACATGCCTTCCCATGAACACTGCATGTGATTGTCAGTTCCCACTGTCAACGTGACACAACCTAGAGTCAGGTGGGAAGAGTCTCAGTGTGCGATTTCTAAACCAGACTGGCCTGTGGTGAGCCTGCAAAGGACTGTCTTGATGATGCTAGGTGAGGTGGCACTGTGGGTGACATATTCCTAAGCAGGACAGTTCTGAGCTGAGTGCGTACTCACAGGCATGCATGCACTCATTCTCTCTGCACCTGACTGTGTGTGACTGACAGTTGCTCCACACTCCTGCTGCCTTGACTTCCTTGTGGTGATGAACTAGACCCTCAAGTTGGGAGCAACCTTCCCCTAAGTTGCTTCAGTCGGGTTCACCACAGCAACAGTGAACAAAACTAAGACATCACATGTAGGTATAGATGCAAAAGCCAAAAAAGGAGCCTGAAGTGGACAGCGTGGCCTTTGGTGTCAGCTTCTGACTTTCTGATACAAGGCCGATGCTTGGATGCAGTATGAAGAGTTTGAAGCTCAGCAGCAAGTATATCTGACCTACATATCAGTATGGCCCAGGCAGCTCAGTGGGCAAGCATGTGTGGAGCAAGCATGTGGACCTGAGTTTGATCTCCAATGTCCACCTTAAAAAGCCAGGCATGTGGCGTGCTGGGAAAGGAGAGGAAAGGATGATCTCAGGTCTACGCATGCGCACAGGCACACAGGCACACAGAGGCACTTCCAAACAGTTTAACTGATGAGCGATACATTCTGCTCTATTCCAGGCTTAGGCCATCATTAATGACATAAAAGGCTTTAAAGAGGAGGCTGAGTCAAAGCTACAGGGTCAAGGCAGAGCACAAAAGACACTTCACACCATGCACCTAGCATGTGCACAAGAAAGGCACAACAGAAAGGATTCAGCTGGCAATGTGCAGAAGCGAGGAAGGGAAAGGCCTTCACTTAACATCTATTATACACCAAAATGGGTTAGACCTATGTATGGGCCAATGTGAGAGTGCACATGACTTACTTATACTGCCAATGCAAGAAGTATGCAGCATTACACAGCCTGAAGACATTTCTTTAAGAGCAAGGAGAGCCAATCTGCTTGCTGTATCCCAGAGTTTCTGCTGAGTCAATGCATGGTAGCTAAATACCTCTAACTCTTCATGTGAGAGGCTAGTGCTGAGGCTGAGGCACAAGTTTGAGCCAGCCTAGGCTAGAGAGTGAGTTCTAGGTCAGCCTGAGCTACAAAGTCCTCTCAGAGCTGAAAGGATGGCTCGGGACCTGCAAACAAACCCAACAACCTAACCGGGATCCCTGACACAGCAATGGGGAAGGAGAGAACTCCCACAAATTGTCCTCTGCTGTGGCACAGATGCACCTGTGAGCACCAAATAGATGTACATTTTTAAGATCTTGTCTCTCAAAACAACAACAAAGATTCAGAATGTTTATTACTAAAAATAAAAAGTAGGACTGATAACCACCTGCTCCAAAAGACCTCTAATAATTGGACATAATGGTAAGTGGGGCAAGTTACATCATCATTTTGTAACTAGAAAAACATCAGTGCCAGAAATCCAGACAAGGCTAGCTGACTAGCCTGTGCTACTCACCTCACTCCACTGAGGGACCGCACCTACAGGAGGCTATCTGGACCACAGGGGACCATAAAAGATCAAGTCCCACTTGTGTGAGTTCAGACCAGTCATCCTACCATTTGCTCTGAGCCTTGTTTCCTCATGAGAACAGGTTTCATCTCTTTGAGGCCCCACTCCTCTGCATCTTCTCCTTGTCCTATGAGCCAGGGATGCAGGTTTATTTCCCATAGCTAGTCACGGCAGGACCTGCATCCCTGGTTCTCCCGCCCACACTTTATAGTGACTGACTACTCATGCATCTTTGCTCAAGTCATTCTAATCTGAATTTATCACCTATTCCTGCTAGCACACTGGATTATAAAGGAGTTATCACCAATAACAGATCAGGGACCACTTAACTACCAGGGACCAGGCACTGGGTTCATAATTACTATGGCAACTTCATTAA
>NW_022196905.1:106781719-106786759 GCF_008632895.1 Mastomys coucha
TGATGATTATGATAATCACATTTTACAGAAATTATTGCTCCTAATCTACAGCGGAAGCTGTTAAAAAAAAAATCACTGAGGACACAGGAGTAGAAGAGCTATTACTGAATTCCAGAAGGATGCAGGCTCAGCGATTAAAAACATTGGCTGCTCTTCTAGAGAACCCCGGTTTGATTCCTGGTGACCACAGAGCCGCTGACAACAGTCCATAACTGCAGTTCAAGGAGACCTGATGCTCTTTTCTGGTCTCTGCTCACACACCCATGCAGGCAAAACACTCATACACATAAATTAAAAATAAGTATGAGGGAGTTGGGGTTGGGGGCTAGATATGGTGGCTGGCAGGGGCGACGGAGGCTGGCAGATCTCTGTGAGCTCCAGGCCCACCTACCTGGTCTACATAATGAGTTCCAAGTGAGCCAAAGCTACACACAGAGATCCTGCCTGAAGCCCCGCCCCCATCAAAAAAAAAAAAGAAAGAAAGAAAGAAAAATTGGGCTCTAGCCTTCAGATCACAAGCTTCAACCTCTCCGCTTCTATTACAGCCGCGATCATTTTTCCGTTCTACACGACATTTGACCACTATTACTATACTTAAAGGTAAAGTCGCTTGCCGCCACAACTGATGACCAGAGTTCAATCCCCTGAACACACGTGGTTAGAAAGACAACCGTGTCCACGCATGCACACAAGCACAAGCTTAAAATACAAAAAAGAGTAAAAACCCTGAATCCACCTTAAAAAGATAAACACTTCCAGTGAGGTGTCACCTTGTGCGGGAGCCCGCTCCCGGAGCCTCAGTTTCCCAGTGTAACCGGAACAACACTACCTCCCCAGCCGTGGGGAAAAATCAATGGAATACTTTAGGAAAGCTCTGGGCACGCACTGAGCCGGGACGCGGGAACACAGAGGCTGGCGGCGACCTCAGCGGTCTCCACACCACCGAGGACCGAGGGGGCGGGCCGGTCCTGGGGAACATAGGGAAGGGAGCCCGCCACCCACCCCAGCCCACCTGCTCCTCCAGCCGCTCGATCTCCAGCTGGTTCTTCTCCTCCTCCTCGTCGTACTCCCACTCGTCCTCCCCAGCGGAGCTCTCGGCAGAGGAAGCCATGGCGTCCTCCTCATCCCCGTCGCTCTCGCTCACGCCTTCCTGCTTCAGGTCCCATCCCGGGCCCTTGACCTCGGCCGCCTCCGCGGCCACAGCGCCAGACAGCACCTTCCTCCCCACACCGGCCGGCTTCGCCTCATCCTCTTCTCCCTCGGCCTCAGGCCCGGCCTGGGGCTCAACCTCCGGCTCGGACGCCGAGGATGCGGCTGCCGTCGCCATCTTGCGCAGCCCGCGACTCTCGGGTCTTCCCTCGCCCGCCTAAGCCGGGCGAGCATCGGGCTGTCCGTGGCGTTCGCCTGACCAAAACTCCGCTCGACCACCAGCGAGAGTGGCACGGAGGGCCTCAGGGCACAGGAAGCCGTGGAGAATCCACCGCTGATGTTATCCTTAGGCGCCTCTAGACGCCACTGTCAGAAAGAAAGGCTCAATAACATGACCTGCGTCCGGCTACAACCTTGGACAGCGCTTGGGTCTTGGGACCGGAAGTGGCGGCCATGGCGGAAGTCGTGTGTGCGTGATGTCGGTAGTTAAGGTCGAGACGCCATCTTAGGAAGGTCAAACTATTTTTTTTTTTCTCCCTCTTGGACTAAAGACCTTCTGAAAGGCTCAGCCCGCTCCAGTGCGTGCTTGTTTCCCAACAACCAACCCTCAAGTGCAGACAAAATTCCAGTTCCTGCGCGATCGAATGCACCATCTTATGAGAAAAGTCTATCTCTCGAATAAAGCTCCCTCCCCTTTGTAACACCTAGTACGTAATGTGTGTTAAGGGCGTCGATTTTGTGATTTTTATTGTCAACACTAATACATTACAGTAAGTATTGACTCGGAATACCGTGCATTGTCGTAAAAGGAACATATGTGTCGAGGCATGGTGCTTGTTTCCCTTATATCCTCGTTCCTGAGGTAGAAAAGCATTGCTGTTTTCCTCTGCACTGCCTTTCTCCTTCATCAGCAAGGTTAACGAGACAGGAGTTGCGTCCGTTTTGCTTTCCTCGGGACTCCCGGGATTTTTTTTAGTGACACCTAGTGTACACTTAATATGTATCTGCTCCATGGATGAGACAGCTGCCTCTGAATTAGTAAAAAGAAAAGGAACTCCGCAGCCTGAACAAGAGTCTAACAGGGACTTAAGCAAGTTCGAGGCCCGGTACCCCGCGCCAGAGCGCTCCCACGCCCAACGCAGCACCAGACAAACGTGCCCACCGCTTCAGACCTTCCCGCTCTGCGCCCCGTCCACGCCCCTTCCGGGGGCGTGGTCAAAGAGGCCGGCCAAAACGCAAGCGCGCTTGGAACGGAGGGCGCAGGCGCAAAGCTGCGGTGACGTCAGACGAGCGCGCCCTTCCTTCGGCGTCGCAGAGGTCGACGCCGTGCAAGCCGGCAAGATGGCGGCGGCTGGAGCGGGCCGTCTGAGGCGGGCAGCGTCCGCGCTGCTGCTCCGGAGCCCGCGCCTGCCCGCCCGGGAGCTGTCGGCTCCAGCCAGGCTCTACCACAAGAAGGTATGGGCGGGCGAGGGGGTGCGCGAACCATCGAGGGGACCTGCAGCCGTTGCACAGATAACAACCACCGAGGACCCCGCGGCAACCTCAGCCCCGCCGCGGCCGCCACTCCGAATGTCCCAACTCTGACAGCCCAGAAGGGAGGGTCCTGGTATGTCGTGCCGGGGGTCAGGGGGCAGCGCGCACGCACACACACACACACACACACATGCTTGAGCACACTCTACAGCACCACCGTCCTCACCAGCTGGGCCATTTCCCTGGCCAAATGGCCTTGAGCAAAAGTCACTGGCCCTCGCCTAACCTTTCTCTCAGATCTGACAGGGGGTCTTCTTCAGTTCCTGCGTGTGGAGCGCTCGGTCCAACAAATGGAAACCACTTACGGCAATTTACTACTTTAGGAGCTGATGACCTCGAGCTCAGCCAAGCACCTAGCCAACATAGATAGAACTTCTGTTCTCAGTTATTTGTTCATTTGTAGAGAGCAGGAAGTATAGAAGGGTAGTTTGCGACCCCCCGCCTTTTAAGGACGTTAAAGTCCTCTTGACATGAGACTCACTCCGAAAAACAAGGCTACCACGGCTGTACAAGACACGCACCCAAAACGCCGTCCTGATTAGATGATGCGTTGTGGAGCCTTGGGGCTTAGACTCAATCTGCAAATGAGGGTGCCTCCTGGTAACTGGGGGGTGGGGGGAAGCTCGGTTATTAAATCTTGGTGTGTCCCTGACTTTAATGGCTGGCTGTTCTGTTCTGGCTTGGGTGTTTTGTTGACATTAGCTACAGAACCTTGGGTGGGCTGGCAGCCTTAAGGCACCAGGGGGCGCTCCTGCCCCAGGGTAGCGCTGTGTTTATGTTTACAGCCACCAATGACTCATTCCTCAACTTCTGGTTCATCTCTGACCTTGACATTTCTGGGGAAATGTTCCATTTGGGGCTGTTTTTATTCCTGGGATTTTTTTTTTTTTTTTGGTGGATTTTTTTTGTTGTTGTTGTTTTTGTTGTTGTTGTTGTTCTTTGGTTTTTTGAGACAGGGTTTCTCTGTATAGCCCTGGCTGTCCTGGAACTCAATCTGTAGACCAAGCTGGCCTCCAACTCAGAAATCCGCCTGCCTCTGCCTCCCAAGTGCTGGGACTAAAGGCGTGCGCCACCACTGCCCAGCTTATTCTTGGGATTTTTAAGTGCATAATTCTCTTTGTATATTGTTTTTGGTTAAAAACGGAAGTTGTGTTTTGAGCTGAGATCTGGTACAATGTCAAGTGTTCACTTCTGGTTGACAGCCCCTTGAAACAAAGATGTGGCTGAGTTTTCACCAATTTTTTGGACAGTATCTCCGATACAGAGGTCATTGGGAGGAGATAGAAAGAGTTTGGGTCACACATTGGTCTCCCACCTCTGTCTAGTGCAGATTGCTGATCTGAGGGAGGTAGTAAAGCCCATAGTGACTTCTGTTGATCTGCCATTTCAGGTTGTGGACCATTATGAAAACCCTAGGAACGTGGGGTCCCTTGACAAGACATCTAAAAATGTTGGAACCGGATTGGTGGGGGCTCCTGCATGTGGTGATGTCATGAAATTGCAGGTATGTGTTAACCAATCCTCTCCAGGAAAAGGAAGCAGGGTGGAGGGAGGTAGCAGTCTGTGCCTCAGTCAGCTGTAGCTTTAGCTCAGCCTCCTTCATGGCAAGCAGGAAAGTGCAACTAAATATAGTTGGTGCCCAAGAGAAAGGTATTGATGGAGACCTTGGTAGCAGGCACTCTCTCTCAGCACCTGAGGTGCTAACAGGGGCAGCAGCTATAAATAGATCTCTGCAAAACAGGAGTTCACATACAGCAGGCTTTGGCTGAAAACAACAAAGTAGGGTGAGGGGCACCATTTCCCTGCCCCTCTGCTAGTTGTGCCTCTGTGGACCCCAAGCTTCACTCTCTGTCTCTCTCTTTGAAACAAATCATGGTGACTGATATCCTAGCATCTGGAGTGGACAACAAGCCAGGGCTCACATGGAACACCCACCATGGACTTTCGGAAGGGCCAGGCTCTCGGTTGCAGGTGTCAAGCTGTGGCCTCTTAGAGCTCCTGTTTCTTTTCTAGATCCAGGTGGATGAAAAGGGGAAGATTGTGGATGCCAGATTCAAAACATTTGGCTGCGGCTCTGCCATCGCCTCCAGCTCCTTAGCCACGGAGTGGGTAAAGGGGAAAACGGTAAGGCCACTCACAAATGTCATAGAACCATTTAATCCCACATCAGTAAAGACCAGCAGAAGCAGAAGGAGCTCTGCTGAGTTCTAGGCCAACACGGGATACTTAACGAGACCTGTCTCAACAAAAAGTAGAGAATTAAATCAGAATTCCCTATAACCCTGACTCTGGGAGAGTCTAGTCATGAGCCGCAAAGCAAAAGGGAGGAAGATGAAGATGGTGAGTTCAAAGCCAACC
>NW_022196905.1:106786769-106792639 GCF_008632895.1 Mastomys coucha
AAGCAAAGAAAAAAGCCAGTTTTTAAGCCCTGGTTACATTTCTCACTCTGGGAGTTAAGGACCATCTTGTTGCTTGAGGTGATGTGTTAGTCACTGCTGTCATTCGTTGTGGGTTCAGTAGATGAGGATCACCACCAGACCACCCAGCTGCAGAACTGAAAGGCAGTCTTGGGCTTTCCCTGATGTCGCTAAGGTCAGCAAGGTCCCCTGAGAGCTGCTGTGCAGCATTTGCTGTTTGTAGGAGTCCAGACAGGCATGCACAAAAAGGCAAAAACAGCTGCGTCAGAGGGAAGAGTCAGAAGTCAAGATCTGTAAATCACCCACGCTAGCATGGCATGCTGGCACAGGGCACACACACCTGTAATCCCAGCTCGTACAAGGAAGGGACAGGAGGCTTGGGGCGTGATGATCTCCCTCAGCTACCTAGCAGTTTAATGATCACCCCAGACTGCATGAGACCCTGTCTTAAAGCAATGTGCACCTTCACAGGGCCCAGTCCTGGATTGGTATGCCTGAAACGCCAGCCAGCTCTAACAGAGCCACCTGCTCCACAGGGTTCAGACGTTCTGGCTGTTGAGCTCCTAGAGGCCAGAGAGACCCGGGCCTGCTTGCTCTGGGAGAAAATGGCTCAAAGGAAGTTGGTTAAGAACTAGCCTTGGAGAAAGGGGAAATGAAACTGGGTACATGCTCCGAGGACCTGGCATTTCAGGGCTGTAAACTATGATCAGACAATAGGAAGACCCTTACTCAAACCTTGAGGTCTCCTGTCTGTAGGAGACTGGCTTTCCTTAATTTGTAAGCATGCCTCTGCCTCTCTTCATCCCTCAGAGCTCTTGACCCAGGCATCCTCAGGCAGATGCTGCACAGCAGCCTAGGCAATGCCTGCCTTCAATGGCCAGTGAGCAGGTCTTGTTCTTGCTTACCCAGCCAGGAAGTCCAGGTGTGTGTCCCCAACTAGAGATCCCTTGGTACACAGTGGCAGTCCTACCCAGGAATTGTGTCGAATTACTTAGGAGTTTCCCCAGACAGCCTATCCTGAGGTGTGTTCTGCCCACCCTCAGCAAGGTCAAGTTCACTAAAACTGCTCTTTTCCCCTCACACTTCAGGTGGAGGAAGCCCTGACCATCAAAAACACAGACATCGCCAAGGAGCTCTGCCTGCCGCCTGTGAAACTGCACTGCTCCAGTGAGTCTGCCCCGCATGCCAGGCAGCTTGGGTCTGTTCAGAGTCTGCTGTTCCACCACACAGTGGCAGGGCAGCTGAGGCAGGCAGCTCTTTCCCCACCCTGTGCTCTGTCTGTGCTTCCCCAGTCTGCCTTTACCGCCTCTGTCTGACTGTGTCTGCAACGCCTGAGGCCACAGTGCACTACCCACTGCACTGCCCCGCCCCACAAGAAGGCTCAGAACCTGCAGTCATCCAATGCCGTACCAACCTCCTAAGCCTCCCCCAGAAAGCAGGAGTGAGATGTCACCGTAACAATGGTCACCTTTCTGCCACCTTCTGGCTCTCAGCTTCTGCTTCTCCCATAGCCTTCTCCCTCCCCCTCAGTACGAGCCTTCCAGTATAGGGCTACAGGAGGGGGTGTACAGACCACTGCCAGCAGCAGTTCTTGCCTTAAGACTGAGCTCAGCCAGTAGCCTGCACTCTCTGGGACCTGATCCCTGTTGTGTCCCTGCTAGGTGACAGGCACTCTCCGAGGTGCCCTCACTGTCCCAGCTAGAAAGGCATAACCATGCAGTCGGTGTACCAGTAGGACACTCTTGGGTCTTCTTGGCTCTAGTACCCTCCAGCTTAAAAAGATTCTCTTCCTTAAGACCACCTCTCAAACCAGGGAGACGTCCAGGTAAAGGCTTGCCACCAAGCCTGAGTTAGAGCTTCTAAACCCATTCCCCAAAGTTGTCCTGTGACCACCACACATGCCTGTGCACATTCACCCACTCACATACGAGCACATGCATACATATTCTAAATATACGTATTTATACCGACATACAAATATACAATGATGTATGTGTGTAAGTAAATAAAATGTAAGAAAGACCATCCCTGCGGTGTCTAAACATTGAAGCTGTCTACCTTCCATGCCTTCCAGTGCTGGCAGAAGATGCCATCAAGGCCGCCCTGGCTGACTACAAACTGAAACAAGAGTCTAAGAAGGAAGAGCCAGAGAAGCAGTGAGCCCTGGGGACACTCCAGCGGGTCACAGCAGCTGCTTCCTGCCACCCTGCACATCAAAGAAGCTATGTGAAACGCACACTACTATTCACCATTTGCACTGTGGCTCTGATGCAAGCAAAATGTGCCGTTGATTACGCCTAATCCTGTGTTCCTTTCAGCTCACGTGTGTCCTTAGTGCAGTTAATGTCTTGATTTAGTTTGTGGTCTGAGACTGAAATCAGCACCGAAGTCTTAAGCTCTGGAGAGTGACGGAGTTGTAGACCTGGGGTAGATTGCCAGCAGAGCGCCTTGTGCTGGCTCTCTGATAGGATCTATTACCGAGTATTTAGCAGATCTGCATATATATTATAATAAAAGAATGTAAGACAATGGTTTTCTCTACTGAACCCAGTTCACCCACCCCTACTGCTGCCCCGAGCACCTTGGGGTTCCCAGAGGCCAGACTGTGGTGGGTGACAGCAGCAGCCACTTAGCTGCTTTCGAAAGACTGGAAGAGATGCTGAATCTCTTCCCTCTGGGAAGTGTGGTCAGTTCACGAGGACTTGGAGGGTTCCTGCAGTAATTCACTGGTCTGTGAAGGTCAGAGGGTAACCCCAGAAGCTGGCTGAAATGCCTCAGGAGATCACACTGTTGGACTCCAGGCCTGGGTCTCCAGCTCGTTCTGGCAAATGGTTCTATCCTCCAGAGGCCTCCCAGGCTTTGTGTGGTGGACAGTGAACTGAAGAAGCTCATCCACTCTGCCTGGTGCCAGTGTGCCTTTCTCATGTTCAGCTGAACAGAGTACACACACCGCCGTAGTCCTCAGTTTGTTCCAGATATAAGACCCAGACATGGGGAGCAGCCACTCCTGCCCTGGCCTGCCCAGTTGTGTAGCTCAGGGAAGGGCCCTGTTTCCCAGTCTTGGCATTGGAAGATACAGTGAACTTCAAAAGCAAGCTGTTTTCTGATGGTGGCTTTTTGTCCCAGCATATGCAGACTGACTCTTAAATCATCCTTTAAAATATTCTGGGTTCTGGTGAGAGACTCAGAACTTCAAAGGCCACTTCCTCCGCAGCCGGGAGGAGACCACAGGCCAGAGTCCATCAGAATCTCAAATTAGCCCCTGGGTGGAACCATGTCAAATTGTCCTGAAGGGTGTGTTGTGGCTGTGTAACTCAGTCCCTTCCTCGTGGCAATGCCACAGTTCCACACCCCTATTTGTGATTTTAAAATGAGACACTTCTGAATTCAGCACAGCAAGTTGCCAGCACAGCCCAACCCTGAGAATGCGGGATGCAGCCCACAAACAGGTCCAATTTCTGTACCATTCTATAAGTTTACTCTGCAGGCAGATCGATTTGGGCCCCATGTACTCCTCACTGAACTAAGTCAGGTTTGTCACAGGCTCCATGTGTGTCTCGGAACCCTAGAGGAACTCTTACATGCAATAGCTGCTATTGGGGCTGGGGAGTGTCTTGGTTTTTTGCCCCAAACTCGAAGTCCTCCTGCCTCAGCCTCCTGAGTGTGTCGTTACAAGCTTGCACCACCATGGGTAGATCACATGAGTGATCAGTTTCAAAAAATAAGGTCAGTCTCTGAGGTCCCTCAAATTTTTCTCCTTTGCTAGCAGCCTCTGAGGGACCTGCATTTTTAAACACATCAGCTGGTCTACACTCAGTAGAGAGAAATCCAAGTGCTAGGAATTTAGCCAAGATGAAGGTGAAACAATGACAACCATTGTTGTCTTTTGTAAGAGCATGATCTCAAGGTTCCCAGCCTCTGGTGTTGTTAGCCTGGCGCTACATAGTACTGCACAGTACTCCAGTGATACACAGCACCCCAGTATTATGCAGTGCTGCACAGTACTTCACAGTAGTCCACAGTACTACACAGTGCTGCACAGTACTACAGCATTCCACAGTACTCCTGTACTTCACAGTGCTATGCAGTATTACACAGTATTACACAGTACTCCAGTACCACACAGAACTACACAGTATTATACAGCACTACACAGTACTACATAGATTCTCCTCCCGTCAACATCCATGCAGCAACACCCAGTAACATCTGTCACACCCCGCCACAGTCAGCCTGCCTATTGCCCGGGCTGAACACTGCCCCAGTGCTCCCACCACCACCCAGCTGTCTTTGGAACCACTACCCACCTCCACCCCTGGCCTCACTTCATGAAAACCTAACTCCCAGGAGTCCCCGAGGGGAGGAACACCCTCCCTACCCTGGAGCTGCTAGTGCAGAGTGGTTTCTGGACCCTCCCATGCTGCCCCACAGCCTCTGACCAGTGGGGTCACAGGAGCGGGAAATGGGCTGGACGTTACTCTGCCCAAGCACAAGCACACTCTACAGCCCTCCACCCTACAGCCTGTGAACAGGAACATGGGACTTTAACAACTTTGGAAGAAAATTCAAAGGCCTGACTTCTGACCCTAACTATGCCTCGTTTTGTCTACAACAGATAAATAGATGTGCCTAACCTCGCTGAGCCTCTTGTCCTGCACTGGAAGGCTGGGCCAATGCTGGCTCCTAAGATGCAATTGTGAGGGTCATATAATTCCACATAAAGTGGAAAATTCCGGGCATCAAGCAAGCACTGGTATTAGGCACCAGCACCACCAGCTCCACTGTGGCTGGCATCCTCCCTGCTACACAGCAAACTGTGTGTCCTCAAATCCACTGCTTCCCTCCAAAGCAACTGTCTCTGGAGACAGTCTTGGTGTGGCAATTAAAGTTAAACAGATATGCAAACATGAGCCTAATCCAACAGGAGAAATGGACTTATAAGAAGGGGCCTCTCTCCACAATCAGACTATCTACACTCCAGGGAAGATTCTGCGTCAGACACTGACTCCACAACGGGAGCCTGAACCCTGGGCTGTCCCACCTCTGTAAGATTCTATTGTGGAAGCCAGAGAGGCTGTGGTACTTTATTAGGACAGGCCAAATGCTGATACAAGTACCACCATTACCGTCATCACGGTCATCACTGTCTTCTATCTTTGGGTTTATATTGCTGTGACCAAAAGCCACTTGGGGAGGAAAGAGTTCATTCTGCTTACACTTCCAGGTCAGAATCCAACACTGAGGGAAGTCAGAGCAGCAATACAAGCAGGGCAGAAGCCTGGAGGCAAGAGCTGTCATGGAGACCATGGAGGGGTGCTGCTTACTGGCTTGCTCCCCATGGCTTGCTCTGCCTACTTTCTTATAGAATCCAGGACCACCAGCCTAAGGATGGGTCCATCCACAAAGGGATGGTCCCACTCACAATGAGCTGGCCACACCCACAATGGGCAGGACCTTCCCACATCAATCACTAACTAGGAAATATCCCACAGCCTTGCCTACAGACCAGTGCTTTTTTTTTTTTTTTTTTTTTTTTTGAGACAGGGTACCACCTTGTAGCCCTGGGTATCCTGGAACATGCAATGTAGAGCAGGCTAGCCTCAAACTCACAGAGCTCTCTCTGCCTCTGCCTCTGCCTCTGCCTCCTGAGTGCTGGGGTTAACAGTGTGGGCCAACACACCCAAGGGCCAATCCTTCAGAGGCATTTTCTCAGTTGTGATTCCCCCTTCTCAGACAACTCTAGCTTGAGTCAAGTTGGCAAAAAAAGAAAAAAAGAAAAAAAAATTGTGGCCTCCCTCCCCAAAGCCCGGAAGCCCGGACTGTAACGCAGCGCTGTAGAAGCAGCTACATTC
>NW_022196905.1:106800453-106819234 GCF_008632895.1 Mastomys coucha
TTCTCCTATTTCTAGAAGAACCCTTTATTTCATTTATTTCTCTTCATGTTGGATCTAGACTTCAACAAAAAATCTAACCAAGAAAGTCACCATCGCTGTCCCCATCAACAGGATCATCAACATCCATTTCATCACCATAATCAACACCACCATCACCAGCACCACCATCATCATCACCATCACCACAATCGCCATCATCATCATCATCACCACCATTTTTACAGACTCATTTTCCCCAGAAAGAGACTCTCCAATGGACCCCACGAGCCACTGTTCACTTGAGGCCACTCCTGGGCTCTGCCCACACCTGGGGCAGTGGAGTAAGAATGTAGAACTGGGAAGAGAGGAGAGACAGACATGGGGTAGCCCACCCAAGGTCTCAGTCCTCCTGGCTGGGCGCTCTAGTCCTGATGTTCCTCATGTTGTCCTGCATCAGGACCTCCATCCAACAGTCCCTCCACTCCCCCACACTGTTGCCTTCTCCTTCCCCTGAGACGTCTAGTTCACACGAGAAGGCGATAAGACACTGATGACTAAGCTGCTGGAATCCCGGGCATCCTCCAAACTTGCTGTCCGGGGGTAAAGGTCTTCTGAGAACATCTTGCCTCGCCCCTCGAATCCCTGGGCTCCAGCTCCCTTCCCACAACACCAGGGTCTCCCAAGAGCACTCCCCATCAGGGCAGTTGTGGGGCAGTGGGCAGTTCTGACAGCCGGAGTCCAGTAGAGTGGCTACCTCGGAACCCCAGAGACCCACTGAGCAAAGTAAATTTGTTCACAAGGGACGGTAGGAGTTTGGTGATAACTTCTGAGACGATGGCTCAGATTTCAGCCCAGACTCCTCACAGCTGCCCCTGCAGGAGATGTGTGCTCTATCAGGCAGACAATGCCCCAAGCTCCCAGCATTCTAGCTGGACCCTACACGCAGTCATCTGACCACAAGCCAAACATGGCACACCCATACAATAAAAGGGGTGGTTTGCCCCCTCCTCACTCTCTTGTTCTCTTACCTCCTCACCCTCATACGCTTCTCCTCTCTCTTGTTCTCTTGCTCCCTCATTCTTCCTCTTCCTCTTCCTCTCTCTCTTCTTTCTCTTTGTTCTCTTGCTTTCCCCCTCTCCTTTTCTCTCTCTCTCTCCTTCCTCTCCTTTCCTTCTCTCTACTCAACCAGCATATTCTATCTTCCTACAATAAAATAACTCATTTATACATTGCCTCCTTTTTTAAAAAAAAAAAAGATTTATTTATTATATGTAAGTGTACTGTAGCTGTCTTCAGACACACCAGAAGAAGGTGTCAGATCTCATTATGGGTGGTTGTGAGCCGCTATGTAGTTACTGGGATTTGAACTCTGGACCTTCGGAAGAGCAATCAGTGCTCTTAACCCACTGAGCCATCTCTCCAGCCCCACATTGCCTCCTTTATAATTAAGGTGCCATGCAGCAAACAGATCAGCCCTGGAAAGACAGGTAGTAACTTGGGCATCCTCAGGCTCTGAGCCTCCTCCTGAGCTCCTCCTGTCTTCAGGGGAGCCGAGTGGAGGACATTATGTGGCTCTCTGGCTTTGGTCTAGCTACCTGAGTTAGGTCCCTCAGGGAGAGCCTGTGCCTGTGCTAAGTGAGAGCTGAGACTCCATTTGCTCAGCTCATTTGGGTGACACTACAGGACTGGTTTCCAGTACTGAAAGGGCACAAGGAGAATGCCCAGCACCACCCCAGTGCCAGGAACCATCTTCCCTAGGGTTCCCCAAGACTACCTCCCCCTCGAATGGGTCTCACCTAAATGCCACCTGAGTGCCACCTTGGCACCAGAGCTCCAGCAGCCACAGCTCAAGTGACACAGACCTGGCCACTGCACCATCACAGTCCCTCTAGATCTTTCATGCTCAGAGAGAGATCACCTCCACACATCCCTGACCAACACAGGCCCTCTCTGTCACCATACTCCACACTCGTCCACAGTCAGGGCCCGGAAAGCTGGGAGGCAGAGATTATCCCTGACTACTGGGCAACTTTGTCTGCATGCTTGTGGTCGCTCTGTCTGCAGAATGAGGTAGTTGGATCTCGTGAACCATATTCCTTTCCAGCTCAAACAAAAAGATTCCACAGATTCGGAAAACTCCTCATTTTAGCCAATAGCCAGTGTGGGCCAGCGCATGATTCATCCAAGACTCTGCCTAGAACAACTTCTCCTCTACCCCAGCCTCAAGTGGGGGCGGGTAAGAAGTCAGGGCACCAAGATCCCCTCCTGCCTATCTGCCACTGGCATTTTTACCCAGCCTCAGAAAGTCCCGAGCTGTGTCTGGAACAACTCAGGGGGAAGTCCCGTCCCCCTGGGATCCCACCAGCCAGAGGAAACAGCAGCAGAAGTGTTTGGAGAAAGCGCTGAGCCAGCAGGCGAGCAGAAGATGCTGTCCCAGGGATGGTTCTGCCTGTCGGCCCAGCTCCTAACTCTGCAGGGTCAGCACTTCAGGGAGATATCAGCCAAGGCAGCAGGAAGGGGGTCTGTGCTCCTCACAAACCCTGGTCTTTCAGCTTACTGAAGATCTGTCCACCCAGCTTCCTGTGGTCAGGAAGCTTCCCAGGACATTTGCTAAACTTCAGTGGCTGTCCTGGCTGGTTTGCTGTCAACTTGATACAAGCTAGAGTCATCAGAGAGGAGGGAGCTTCAGTTGAGAAAATGCTTCCAGGAGATCCAGCTGTAGAGCATTTTCCCAATTAGTGATTGATGAGGGAGGGTCCTGCCCACTGTGGGTGGAGCCATCTCTGGGCTCAGGATCCTGGGTTCTATAAGAAGGCAGACTGAACAAACCATGGGGAGCAAGCCAGTCAGCAGCACCCTCCATGGCCTCTGCATCATTCCTCCACCAGTGCCTCCACCTTCTCCATTAGACACCCACCACAGGGGCTGTAGCTTGACTATTGCAGCCACTCCCACACACTCCAAGACACATATCCACCCATGGTCACCTACAGCCCAGGACAGAAGAAGTCTGAATCCGCCCCTCAGGTAGGAAGCCTCTTTGATGCTAGAGACCCAGCGTCTTCCCTGAGCGACAGCTGGATGCCCGGTGGTGCTGCCTCAGAGGGGAAAAAAGAATCTCTAATTGTCTTGTCACAGAATGACCTCAACCTCAGAGGCAGGCAGATCTCTGAGTTCAAGGCCAGCCTGGTCTACAGAGTGAATTCCTTGATAGCCAGGGCTGCACAGAGAAACCCTGTCTCGAAAAACCAAACAAAAGGCTGAAGAGATGGCTCAATGGTTAAGAGCACCGTCCGCACCTTCCAGAGGTCCTGAGTTCAATTCCCTGAGTTCACATGGTGGATCATGACCATCTGTAATGGGATCTGACGCTGTCTTCTGGTGTGTCTGAAGACAACTACAGTGTACTCACATACATAAAATAAGTGAATCTTTAAAAAACAAAACAAAAAATGAACTCAACCAAACCCGCCTCACAGCAGTTCCTTACATATAACCGTTTGTGTGAGATAGAGACCGCCTTTCTGTTCCAACCAGAGAGCCAGAAGCAAAGCTCTCTGAATATCTTTGTTGGAGAATCAGCTTCTAGGCTGGGACTGTAGCTCATTCCGTAGGGTTCTTGCCTGGCATGTGTGAAGCCTGGGGCTGTATCCCCAATACCGCACAAAACCCAGTGTTTGTGGCTCATGCCTGTAACCCCAACACTCCCAGGATGAAGGCATGGGGATCCGAAGAGCAGCGTGACCCTTTGAAGTAGGCGGGCTGCAGAGGGCAGGTTGAAAACTAGACAAGACAAGGAGGGGATCAGAGTCCGGTCCTTGACCAGCTCTGGCCGGTCACTCCGTTTCCCTGTTCTTAGTCATTCTAAATAATGTGAACACAGCCAGCCTCACATGTGCATGCGGTGTGGACACATGGGCATTTCCGTACACATTTCTAGAAAAGACTTTCCAATCCTCACTCACCAATGCCAAAAGCCTTCCAGGAAGGTTAACTGCCCACCTCCGCCCTACCACCACTACTACTAATCAGATATGCAGAGAGTAAGACCAAGGCAGGATGTGCTGAGAGTCATGTGGAGAGGCAAAACCCCAGCCTGGCTGTCCCTCACGCTGGGCCAGGTCTCCAATGCAGTTCTGCATAGGCTGGGCCATGAGGAAACTGGCCTTTGAATTTGAGATGCTCAACTTTGGGCTAGATAGGATAAGGACATCTCCAGCATTCAGGGTTGTTGGATAGTGGAGAAAGTTGCTTAGGCAACTGAGGGAGGTGGGAATCTGAAGAGGGGGACAGAAATGGTTTGGTCACTCACTGTGGATTCCAGAAGACGGAGACAATTTCTTTTGAGATCTCGTGGAAGAGCTGTGTGATTTTGCTTAGGAAAGAGTGCCTAGAGTAGCCCTCAGCTCCAACTTAACAACATCTCATGTGGAAATGGGTCTGGGGAGGACGCTTGGGACTCATCCCTGGCTAAATCCAGCACAATCTTCATTCTCTCCTAAGTCAAGGACATAGCTGAGGCCCAGAAAGGGGAACTGACTTGATCCAGGGGGTCCAGCCACGCAACGGGCAGAGGCCAGTCCTTCTTCCCAAGGTTCCCCGTGCAGGACCAGGGCCTACCCAAGGACCCCACCTCCATCACATATCTCTGGAGAACCTCGGGGTGATGAGCTGGGCTCTAGAGCCCTGGACTCTCACCCACATGCTGCACCCAGGATTCAACCCAGGCTTCGTCCCTCTATGGCCCCCTGGAGTACTCAGCAGCTTCTCTACCATAAGAGGAAGAGGGGTGCCCAGACAAGGTGCTAGGCCGCCATGCACTCTGCCACATGGGTGCCCCTGGAGGTTAGGGGCCTGAGAGCAGCTGTACCATGTGAGCAGACAGACAGGAAGAGCCTGGTGAGAAGCCAGCTCTAGTCAGAGCCTTTGAAGGTGCTCTGGCAAACCACAAGAGACAAACAGTGAAGTTACCACAGGCTGCCCGGGGTCCTGAGGAAGTCTGAGCTCATTAGCTTTGGGTTCCTTCCTTCAAATCGCTCACCCATTCAGAGATTCATTCATTCATCCATCCATCCATTCATTCACCAATTCAGCCATTTAGCCATTCACCCATTCATGTATTCATCCATTCATTCACCCATCCACCCATCCATTCATTCATTTGCCCATCCATCTATCCATTCATTCACCCATCCATCCATTCATCCATTCACACTCATCCCATCCATTCATCTGCCCAATCATTCACTAACTCATTTACCCAAACCACTGTAATAAGTGCAGGAAACTGACTGTAGAGTTGAACCATCCAGGAGTTAAAGCATGGCTCAGACCAGACACTTTCTGGCTGTGTGACTTTGGGCAGATGACTTTACCTCTCTGAACTTCTGGGTCTTTCCTTGGCAGAAGGTCAGTGACCTCAGTGCTCTCTCAGCTTTGTGAGGGAGAGCATGATCCCAGCAGTCAGGAGGCTGAGGCAGGAGGACCTGGAGTTTGAGACTGTCCTGAGTTACACCCTGTCTCTAAACAAACAAAAACAAGCAGCTGGTTGCCATTCCTGGTCTAGGGTGGTGCTCAAGAGGGGGTGGAGATTCTAAAGTGAGATGTAAATGTTGAGGAAAGGCAGACTGTGGGCTTGGAGGCCTGGAGCTTCACCGCACAGCTTGCTCAGGAGGAGATATGAGGAATATCCAACTCACTGTCACCAACCTGCTCCCAACTCCTCATCTCTGGACCTGGCTTTGAAAGGAGTGCCACACTCCTGATTAGCAGGGATGGAAGGAAAAGTCTCGAAGCTCGGGGGCCCCACAGCACCCCCCATGAGAGCCTCCATTACTGTGAGCAAGGAAGGCACAAAAATATACCCCTGAAGGTTCCAGGATGAGCCTCCCAGCCAGGCAGAGCCTGTGGACTCCCAGGCGTGGCGTCCAGAGGCTCCAAGTTGGGGGCATGAACTACTTAAGTCAGGGCATGGATTAAATTCTGAGATTTAACCCAGATCCTTGGGGACCTGTGACAGACACTTCACACCCTCCCCCACTGTGCCTGGAGGTTGTCCCTGCCCAGACTCCTGTAGAGGAAGGAACACAACCCAGGTTCCCTGAAAACTAACCCCAGGGTCCCTCAACTCCCCTACAAACAGCCGGGCCCAGTGGGGCAATGCCTCCCCTAGCCACACGGCCAGACATGTCTCCAGCTGCTGACCCAGACAACATTCAAGCACTGGCCAAGGTCACCTCATCCCCAAGGGGAAACAAGAGACAGCTGAGCTGTGACCCTTGACCTCATTGAACGCTCCATACATACCCAGGGACGTGAGGATCAGAGGGCCAAGCTTTGCTCAGCCAGTCTCTCACCCCACCCCCACCCCTGGCATAGGGTCTGCACACTGCCATGATGACAGCCTCAGCTCTAACCCCCAAGCCCTCAGGACCCATTGGCTGCCCCAAGGAAGAGCTGCTTTAAGAGTCTCTAAAGGCACCTCAGAGAAGAGAGGCAGTCACCTTCCCATCCCACCTGTCACAGCCAAGCACCCACAGGAGGCCTGATCCCTGAAGAGACTCAGTTCCCACCTGGGCCGTCGCTTCCATTTCAGATAAGCTCATTCAAGCCCAGAGGGGTCAAGTGACTTGCCCAAAGACACACAGCTGGGAAACAGACAGCACTGGGATCCCAACCCTATGTTCCTGTCACTGTGCCATGTACCCCACTCCGCCCCCATGCTCACACTCACAAGCCCCGTGTCACTCTGGGAGGGAAGAAGCCTGGCAATAGCAGAAGCCCAGGTCCTACTACATCCCCTCCCGTCTACCATCTAGTTTAACCCCTGTCCCCCTCCAGTCCCCTTGATTGACTGAAGATCTGGGAGCCCTGAAGGAGAGGCCCACCCCCACCCCCACCCCCTACGCACAGTTCTTCTGGGGAGGACCAGACAGACATCACAGGCACCTCTGGCACCAGTGCTCCTGGGAAGGCCGGTTTACAAGCTTGGCTATTTTACACTGTGCAACTGCTACCATAAACCCTGCCCCCATCCCACCCCCAAGAGGGGAACAGCTGTAAGGGATCTCCAGGGCCCAGAGCTGGCGCCAAGTCTCCCACCCCCCTTGCTATTTCCGAGCAGCCAGAGAAATCTTGAAATTAAAACCTCCTGAAAGAGGGGCAAATCCCTGTTCCACTCCAACAAGGCCCGTCCTTTCTCCAAAGCAGAACCAGCACAAGCTCTGTCCAGCTCCCACCTGGGCCTCGTGTGGCCAAGTGTACTATAAAGAAGGGACTGGAGAGACAGTCCAGAGGTTAGAGCACTGACTGTTCTTCCGGGAGACCCTGGTTCAAATCCCAGCTCCCACATGGCAGCGTACAACCATCTATAGCTCCAGTTCCAAAGGATCCAATGCCCTCTTCTGGGTCCACTCACACTAGTGACGCATGTGATTCACAAACATGGTACACACACAAACAAGCAGCCAAAATATCCATTCAACATAAAAGAGAATAAAGGGCTGCTTTACATCAACCTGGTCTATCTTCAGAACAGCCAGAGGGACCCTAGGTAATTCTTTTTTTTTTTTTTGGTTTTTCGAGACAGGGATTCTCTGAGTAGCCCTGGCTGTCCTGGAACTCACTCTGTAGACCAGGCTGGCCTCCAACTCAGAAATCTGCCTGCCTCTGCCTCCCAAATGCTGGGATTAAAGGCGTGGGCCACCACTGCCCAGCTCTAGGTGATTCTTTTAAAAATGTTTTTATTAGCCAGGTATGATGGCACCTTTAATCCCAGCATTTGAGAGGCAGAGGCTAGCCTGGTCTATATACCCAGAGGCTGGCCTGCCCTGCAACCAGCACAGAGGGCACCAGGGAGGAAAGGGAAGAAGTGATACTCACTTGCATGCATCCCCTACCCTACCATCAACCATGCTGAAGCAAGAGATCAAGACCAGCCTGGGCCACATAACACTACCCTGCCAAAATAAAATCCATCACATTTAAAAATAAAAATAATAATTAAAAAAAAAAATCGCCCGGGGGTGGTGGTGCACGCCTTTAATCCCAGCACTTGGGAGGCAGAGGCAGGTGGATTTCTGAGTTCAAGGCCAGCCTGGTCTACAGAGTGAGTTCCAGGACAGCCAGGGCTACACAGAGAAACCCTGTCTCCAAAAACCAAAAAAAACAACAACAACAAAACCCAATATGTTCTAAAATAAGACAGCAGCCAGTCCTCACAGTGCTGAGGACTCTGCCCAAGCTGCAGACAGACCTGTGTTCAAATGCAGTTCTCCAGGGCTGCATGACCTCAAGCAAGCTGCTGCTCTCCCTGGGCTACTTGTCTCTGTGGTGAGGTTAGATGTGGCTATGTGAATCCTTGCGTTTGTTTTCCCTCTTCCTCACACAGGAGCATGCATGCACCACAGAGAGCATCAACAGTCAGCTCATCAGCGATTCTACTAGGCTCCTCCCAGGGACCTAGCAACCATTCTCACCTGCTCACCTGCCACCCTGCCAAGTCCAGGTGGCCTGAGGTATAAAAGGACAGCTCTCCCAACTCTGTCTCTGTTCCCTCTTTCTATCCTTTCTGTTCTTACCTGTTCACCCCTTCTCCAGGTCCTCACTCCCCTCCTTCCCCCCAAATAAACCTCCCTTATACCGGGTCTGTGGCATGGTGTGATTTTTCAGGGGGTACCTTGACATGGGCCTGACAGGTAACCCCCGCGTTTGTGTACATGTGCATGCATGCATGCATACGCCATCTGAAGGCCAGGGCAACAGTGAGGGTGATGGGGCCCCACGCCCGTCTTCTCTTGGACTTTGTATCTCTTGGCTTTGTGCCAGAGAGTGGGGCTGGAGCTGGTGCTGCTTCCTCGTCCTCTGCAGGGTTGGAACTAGAGGACTTGTCCACGCTGGACAAGAGCTCTACACTGGGCCACACCTTGGCCCTAACGCTGGGATAAAACACCCTCTTCTTCACACAAGGACAGATACCCAGAGAGGTGGGGTGTGCCCAACATCACACGGTTGAGAATAGAGCTGGCACTAAGCCAGAAGTTTTGACTCCACCATGAGAAGGATAAAAACCTGTGCAGAGGCTACACTCCGCCTATCCCTGTTCTCACCTGAGTGGGACCAGCCCCTGACCAGAGCAAGGTGAGAAAAGGGAGTGCCTGCTTCCCTTTATGGCTTTTCAACCCCTCCACAACAGGTCACCAGCAACACACACACACATACACACACACACACACAAGCGCACACACACATGCACGCAGTGGCAACAGGCCTGGCCAGAGACAGATGAACAGGTTACTAACAGGATTGAGACAGCCTGGCAGACCTTGATCGCCAGCCCCTCACCTACCCACCCCACCCCACCCCCGGCCTGGGGGACACTGAGGGTGTCTCCCTTGACTTTCAAGCTCAGTTCTGTCCCTGTAGTCCCAGCGTACAACCCATGCTCCCTGGTTTCCTGGGTGTGCCCACAAAACAAGCCTTCTGGGTAGATCCCTGCAGATGTGGAGAAATTAGAGGGCTCTAAGCAGGAGGGGAGCCACTCTCTCCTCTCTGCCTCCATCTACCCATTCACCCACCCACATATCCATCCATTCATCACGTCTCCTCCATTATCCCTCATTCCCCTCCATCCGTCCTCCCATTCCTCCCTCTGTCCCTCCCTTCTCCATCTACACTGAGCTGTGTGACATAGGTAATTAGCTGTGCTGCTCTGGGCCCATTTCTCTCTTTGGGTTGTAACAATGGCACTTCAGAGTCCGAGGGTCTCCGTGAGTAAATCCGGTAGGTAGAGCCCAGTCACCGGCTGTCATGTTCACCACCGATCACTGCCATCACTGAACCCTGGAGGTGTGGATGGAGGACTAGGGAGTGAGGGAGCAGGATCCAGGGAGGGTCTAGGCCAGGAGCTGAAGATTGATGCTGAGTTAGCTCTGCTGTGGGATAGGAGGACCAGAGGGATCGGGACATAGGGACCTCTCTGGGAGCTCTCCTGGAAATAATGGGAGGCTGCTGGACAGAGAATTACCCTCCAGTGTCTAAGGGGTCTCCATGTGACCTGAGGGAACTCAGGTGCTTCTGGGCCACGGTCAGAGCTAGTCAATAAGGACAACGGAGAAACTGAGCCACTTGACCAGTGCCACACAGCACACCAGAATGGGAGGTATTTGTGTGTTCATATCAACTCTCCTGGTTCCTGGAGAAAGCTAAGCTGGGCTGAGAGAGATGGGTCCTCTCTCAGCTGCGCCACACAAAGGCCATTGTGTTCTGCAAAGCCTAAGCCCGGGACCCTCAAACTGGATGGGGATCCTTGAAGGGTCAGGATTGTAGGAGACAGCATCCATGGTACCACCATCCTGGGAACCTAGCAAATGTTCCCAACCCCCATCCACAGCTGGATTCCAGAGCGCCCAGGCAGGGGATCAACAGGAAAGAGGAAGCTAGAAGTGTGTGTGTGTGGCGGGGGGAGTCAAAGGCTCATCTCTGGAGGCCAGAAGACCAGCCAAGGGTGGGTGTCAGCAGACACTGTCCCTGAGGCCCAGGTGGTTCTCACCTACCTGCATGGATTGGGTGGCCATGACTTCATCCCTGCTTTGTCCTACAGTACAAAAAGGAGGCTGTGGTGTGGCCGCACCAACTGCAGAGCCAGGCAGCAAAGTGTCTGTGCGTTTGACACACCACTTCCAGGACTCCTCATGTACGTGGGTCCAACACCTATGAGCACCCACACACATTCTCAGCTCTCAGACCTGGCTGATCCCCTCCCCCAATGCTGCCCCCAGTCCATGAACACCCCATCCCTGCAGACCTGGGTAGCCCCAGATAGTCCAGAGAGACTCAAGCCAGATCAAGGTTTATTATGCTGAGGACTCAGGGAGCCCTGAATGGAGGTGTGGGGAACCCCCAAGACCCCTCCCCCCAGGACAGAGCCTCAGCACTGTCAAGGTCTGAGGAACAGTGTGGGCTCAAGCTACCAGACCACTGTGTGAGCGTAGGACGGGCTGGGCCCCTGCTCCAGGCTGGGCGTCAGAATCCGGAACAGCAGTTGCCCCCCAGACACCTGTTGGCTTCTATTCTACTTCAGGGACTGACAGAGAAGAGCTCTGCCCAGCCACCTCATCCCAGCACTGACAGCAAGATGTCTTGCACACACCCACGTCAGAGCCTCTTGACACTTGAGAGAGCCAGACACCCTGCATCCCATAGTCCGACTCTGGACCAATCAGAAAGTGGGGTGCCATGGAGAAAAACTGAGAACAGTATTTTCCAGAGCGGATGCTGTGAGTTTGGACTTTTGTAGCTATGAGGCATCCTGATAATACGAAAGCGCTTGAGGAAAGCGTAGCAAAGCCAGGGCAATGGGAACCCCTTTAGAGAAGCCATGTCAGCTGGTGGAGGGCCTGGCGCCTCCTAAAGTCACATGATTTCGAGTTTGTGTTTCCATGGGGTGTCCAGGGGAAACTCTGTGATATAAGTAGGGGCCCCTTTCAGAAGCTTCCTAACTAGTCAAGCCCACTGAACAGGGCCAGAGGAACAGAGACATAGCAAAGGGCCCTGCCGTCCCTGGTGTCGCCAGATACAGACTGCACCTTGCTCTCCCAGCGGGGCACAAGGGCAGTGAAGATCACAGAAGGCTCATCCCATATGACATCTTGACTCTAATACCCCTCCCCCCGCTTGTCTCCACAGCTGAGACACAAGCAGCAGCGTTTGCTGTGTGCGAGCTTTACAGGCGGCCTCTGGCCTGTTCCCCTTCTGCTCTGCGGACTGCCTCATGCAGCCCCAACTGGGATGTGTCTGACCTTCCCCTTCCGGAGAAGTGGTGTGTGAGGGTGAAGCTCCCAGGATGGCAACAGTCATTAAGGGTGCTGGAACTGGAGATGATGTTTCCTGGGGTGCACCAGAGGCCATCGGTTCTGCCCATTCAGGGTCAGGCTTGGTACCAGCAATGGCCCAGGAGGGGTGTCAAGAAGCAATGACAGCTGAATGCCTTTCTTGACCAAGGAGGGGACCCTCGAGGACCCAACAGTCAGGCCCAGCAGTTCTGGGGCCTGTTAGACACTGGGGGGTACTCTGCTGCAGGCACAAGAACTTTCAGGAGAACCAGCTGCTCCCTGAGATTCCTGGGCTACGGGGAAAGACCGTTCTGGTTCCCCTTGGCCCTCACTGGTGGCAGGAACCCCTTCAGCCTCTGGTGAGGCTGACTTCTCTGGGACCCCCAGCTTCTCTTCAGTGACACCACATACTGGGGCTTCCTGGGCCTCCTCCTGGCTATTGAGTACCTCCTCCTCTTCCTCCTCCTCCAACCCACCCTTCACGGGCTTTGTTCCCTCCCCACTGCCTGGCAGGGCTCTAGCCGGAGACCGGAGGTTCTGGGTAGCAGCCAGAATGTCAGCCTGGAGCTGCTGGGAGGAGTCCAGGCCCTCTTCCGGCCGGCTGTCAGGTGCCCTGTCAGGGACCTCGCTGAAGGCACGGGGTCCCCCAGCCCGGTCTCTCTGATCCACATACTTCTTTTCAGGGAATGAGGATGGGTAGTAGGCCGTG
Source organism: Mastomys coucha (assembly GCF_008632895.1). Lineage (NCBI taxonomy): Eukaryota > Metazoa > Chordata > Mammalia > Rodentia > Muridae > Mastomys > Mastomys coucha. Next base: position 106,812,973 of record NW_022196905.1, read on the forward strand.
GCCTTGTGCTTCTGACGCGTGATGAGGGCCGCGCAGACTATGAACATGATGAGGAAGGTCAGCGATCCCACCACTGCGATGAGCATCACATACTGGCGGAAGAAGTCCATGATCCCATCCAGGAGGCTGGTGGGTGGCACGGGGCCGTCCAGAGCTGTGGGCTGGGGTCTCCCCCGTGTGGGACTGAAGGCTGGAGTCCGGGGCGGTGGTAGGCTCGGGGAAGAGGCCGAAGAACCTTCAGCTTCCCCACTGCCTGCTACATCCTCCAGGAAGGAGGCTGGGAGTGACACGGAGTAGGCCACCACAGGCACAGGCCTCACAAGTAGCAGCAGAGACAGGAAGAACCAGGGGACCATGTTGATGCACAGAACCTGAGGGGAGAGTAAGAGAGAAGTCAGGCTGAGTCTCCTGTCGCTGCAGGACTCAGGCGTGAGTGGCCTACTAGTTCCTGAGACAGCCAGGGAGCCAGAACACACTCCAGGAGATCACAGCTGAGCAACCCACACACACTCCTGGGTCCTTCTACACGGGATGCCACCTGTCCCACTTCCTTCTGGTGTTCCTGAGGACAGAAACTGCATCTTACTCATCTCTGCCCTCTGTTTTCCAAACTCAGGGTATTCATTAAGCGCTCAATAGTTGCTGTACCAGGGTGGCTGAATTCAAAATCCTAGCTTACGCCCATGGCTTACCAGACATCAGACACTAGTGGAAGTGTCTTTGTGTGTATGTGTGGGGTGAGGGATGCATTTGGAGACCAGAGGATAACCACAAATGTCCTTCCTCCTCAGGGACCCTCCACTTCTTCTTTGAGGCAGGGACCTGCCGCTTACGTGTTAGCATAGGCTGTCTGGACAGCATGCTCCCAGAATCCTCCTGTGTCCCCATCATTACTCCTGGCCTCACAGGCATGCACCACTACACTGGCTTTTAACACCTGAGCCATCTCCCTGCCCAACTAGAAGTCTGTCACAGAAGCCTGAGGGCTACCCACCCCGAGAAGAGCTATGATGGTTCCCTGTAAAAATGGAGGCTCAGAGGGACAGAGTGACTTATCCAGAGAGATCTGGAAGGCATAAAAGAAGCAATGGCCTAGACTATGGGAGGCAGGGGGATGGGAGGCCAGGAAGCTGAGGGGCAACAATGAACAGGAAGTGGCCCAGGGCACTGTTACTCCCGAGGCCTTGGAAGCTCCAGCCGAGGCTTTTCCAATCCACCCAATTCCTTCTCCAGAGGATTCTAGGTTTTGAAGCTGTCAGGTCTGCAGGCTCTATAGGAGACTTGGGTACCAGGGTGGGGCTGAGGGTGACCCCTCCCCCCAGCCAACGAAAGCCTGGCCCTCACTCCAAGCATCCAAAAAAACCCAAGAGGTTCCAGGGGGAACTACAGTTCCTGGGGAGAGACAAAGCTAGCTAACACTGCAGCCCCTCCCCACCGCCACCGCTAAATGGGAACCAGATGTGCCCCTCCCCCCTGGAAGGCTGCTCCCGGCATGAACCCCCAAGACCCCATCTGGCCCAGACAGCCAGGCTGATTAATAAATTCCTCGTTGCCCAAATTTACACTAACTCTCTCCCAGCCAGTGGGAGTGGGACCTGGGGTTCAAATTTTTGCTGGCCCCGCAGAGGGTTCTAGTCCCTGAGCCTAACTGGGGCTGGAGGTCTAAGACAGAATGGTTAAGGCCCTGTCCCAGGGGGAATCCCTTCATGGACTGAGGTGGGGAGAGAGAGGCAGAGGCCTCAAGCAGGAGACAAGCCATGCAGCAAGTGTATGAACTGCAGCAGGAAGCTGATCCCCGCACCATAGCGGCAGGTCCTGCTGGATGAGGCAGGTGGCATTTCCTTGTGTGACAGGGACTCAGGGAGTGAGGTAGGAGTGAGGTTGGTCATGTTGTGACTGTCCCAGCCGCCTCAAGCTTTCCAGTTATGTATGGTGAACCCTGGGTATCACAGAAAGCTGGTACCAGGGTGCCCTACCCCCACCCAAAGGAGCCAAAACGAAGCCATTTGGTATAGTTTGTAAGGAGCACCTCTCAGCCTCCTGACTCTTCCAGTCAGCTCTGCACGGCTCACAACACCACAAACGTTCTGGGAGTTGTTATGCCATTCATTTTTAATTCATATTTTTTATTTTTTGGTTTTTCCAGACAGGGTTTCTCTGTGTAGCCCTGACTGTCCTGGAACTCACTCTGTAGACCAGGCTGGCCTCCAACTCAGAAATCTGCCTGCCTCTGCCTTCCAAGTGCTGGGATTAAAGGCATGTGCCACCACCACCTGGCTGCCTTAAATTTTTTTTAATTCTCTCTTGCTTGGATCTGCAGCAGAGGCAGCTAGCTGCACTCACTGATGCTGATGCGGTCAAACTGGCTCACGCAGCAAAGGGCAGATGTTCATTTCAGAATATCAAAAGGGGCTAAATGGGTCAGCGAGGTGGCCCAGTAGGGAAAGGAGCTTGCTGCCAAGCCTGATGCCCTGAGTCTGTTTTCCAGGACTCACAGGAAGGAGAGAATCGTCTCCCACAGGTTACCCTCTGACCTCCAGGCGTCCACCGTGGCCTGCACAGCCCCTATCAAGAGAGAAGTGTAATAAAAAAGTTTCTAAACTGGTTAAATTACCAAGGGGCCTGTTCTGCTTATGTTTCTCTTTCTCTGCCAAGCGGAGCCTCATGTGCACTAAGCAAGTGCTGTGTTGCTGAACCTCCAGGCTCGTGCACAGTGATGGCCTCCAGACCCCACAGAGGATAGATCCAGTCCTACAGGGGCAACATCTTCATGTTCAGAACGGACAGTGGCTTGTTCAAGGATGGATAGGTGATCCATGACTAGTCTGGGATTTGAATACTCTCTCAGGTGTGGGCATCCACATGCTATGAGTTGTGCATGTGCGTGCATGTATGTGCATGCATGTGGAAGCCAGAGGCTCATTTGGGGTACTACCACTGCCCAGGAGATCTCTCCCTGGGAGCTGAGAATCACAAGTGGCTAGGCTGGTCCCTATCCCTGACCTTCCAAGGTTGAGATCTGGGGCATACATCACTACACCTGGCTTTTTACCTAGATGCTGGGCCTGAATTTGAGTCCTCATTATTTATTTATTTATTTATTTATTTATTTATTTTGGTTTTTCGAGACAGGGTTTTTCTCTGTGTAGCCCTGGCTGTCCGGGAACTCACTCTGTAGACTAGGGTGGCCTCGAACTCAGAAATCCGCCTGCTTCTGCCTCCCAAGTGCTGGGATTGTGCCCCCAGCAAGTCCTCATTATTTTCTTGGCAAGAATTTAACTGACCTAGCACACTCCCTTTTTGGGGGTGGTGCTGGGAATTGGACTGTGAGCCTTACGCATACTGGGCACTGCCACTGAACTACACCACAGCCCTGGGTCATCACTCGGGAGACAGAGGCAGGGTTGCACATTCAAAACCATCCTGAGCTACATATGATGCCATCTAAAAATATAGTTGTGGCAAGTGAGGTCTGTTGATCCAGAGGGACAGGCCACTGTGACCACAGTGCCACACAGCACCACAGAAGTCCCCAGGCATGCTGTCCCCAAACACATTAGCTAAAAAGCCACTGGGCTGGCTAGATCTATCTGGCTCCATCATGTCTAAATCTGCTAGCTGTCTCTTCTCAACCTGACTTTGCCCATCTGCAAATGGGCAATGTGGAGATGACTCCAAGTTGAGACTCAAAGAGCTGTCAGGACTTTTCGAGAGAACATTCTAGAAGTGCCAGCACAGGGTCAGTCCCACAGGAAAGCTGGAATTCAGGAATGGAATGCTTCGGGACAAGCCAGCATTTTCCCCTCAGCAGATCCGTGGCTGTCTTCACTTCCTCTGGTCCCCAACACCTCCAGCAAGAGAGCAGAATACATACGCACACACGTGTGCATGAACACACACGTGTAGACCACAATGGGGAGTCAAGAAAGCTTTGGCCTCTCTGTGGCACCCTGGGGTCAGCCAAAGGCTCCTTCTCCTGGAAGGAGAAGCAGAAACCATTCCTGTCTCTGAAGAACAAGACCCCGACTCTCAAAGCCCCCCACCCCACCCTAACTCCTCAGTCTCCCCTTGCTCCTGGAGAAAGGCAGCAGGCAGCTCAGTAAGGGGGCTCAGGTCTGCATGGAGCTAGCCAAACCTTGCAGGAGATGGTCATAGTTCCCCTGAACTCTCTGAGCCTCAGTTTCCCCTCTGGAGAACGGAAGAACTGACCTGAACAGGTCTGAAATGATTGTTGATGTGCTTGCCTGCAGGGAGAGCAGAGCCTGCTTGGCCTCCTGGGTCCTTCCTACACAAGGACTCCGGATTTCAGGCTGCCGAACCCTCTGCTTTCACGCCGGAGGGAGCTCAGTCAGATTGTAAACAGCCTACCCAACAGAAAGTCCAGCCAGTGGAGAGGTGGCTCAGAACAGCCCCTTGTGGCCCCCCAAAAGGTTGGGCATGCCAACCCCTTGAGCTTCAGCTTCCACATCCATGCAGTGGGAGCAGACACAACAGTGCCTAGCTCATAATAAATGTTCGCAAGTGGATGCGCTTGTCCAGGATGCCCTCCTGGACCCTCTGTCTTAAGAGCTTCTGTTTTAAATTGAGGTGTCCATGAATATGCAGATGGGGTGAATCCACCACCCCAAGGAAGGACTGGGTACCCCAGGACCTGAGTAAGACAGGTAAGCCATCACTCAGAAATGGATGGCCAGTGATGGAGAGGCAAACCACGGAAACCTGGCTTCAATTAGGAGACTTGGGGGGGAGGGGGCTCCAGCTGAACCATTGTATCCCCAGCCTATTCCCTCGGGGCCTGCAAGGACAGGGACCTGGGCTCCTCAAGAAGAGGCTTGGAAGGAGCCTGAGATCTCAGAGCCTACAGATAAGCTTACACACACACACACACACACACACACACCACCACCACCACCACCACCACCACCACCACCAGCAGCAGCAGCAGCAGCCCAGAGCCCAAAGCCCATAACCCCAAGACACTCCAGCAAGTTCCCACAATCCCCAGCTTCTGTACAGAGGGAACACACACACACACACACACACACACACACACACACACACACACACACGTATTCCAACTGGTGCATCAGAGATCCCAAGCACAGCCTACAGCAGCACACGGGACAATATGCACTGGCCTTGGAAACGTCGCCCTGGCACTCTCTCTACATCCCAACTACACACACACACACACACACACACACACACACACACACACACACGCCACCTTCATCCATGCATACACATCTAATCACATGTGTGCTCACAGCCTCAAACACACACAAAGATTGCACACACATTTAGGGACTCTGCGAAGTCCTTCAAGAGTCCCCAGCAGCAGCAGGCCGCGACTTACCAGCTCTGGGTGAAGGACTGGGTGCAGCTGCCAGGTAGGCAAGCCAGGCCCGCTAGACGGTCCGACTGTCTGCCTGCCGTCTGCCGCCAGCTGCTCTGGCTGGTGCCCGCCCGCCTCGGCCTCCAGGCACTCCCCCTTCCTCCTCCCCGCTGGGCTGGAGGACCAGCTTGATTTCATTAAGAGGGCTTGGGGTGGGGACAGTGTGGGGCGGGACCATGCTGGGCCACCCACAGTCCCACCCTCTTCACACTCCAAGCTTGCTTCTTCTTTACCTCAGGTCCCCTGAGCAGGCTCAGACAGACTGATGGACAGAGGGAGCATGTCCCCAGAACTTTGAGCTGAGGTCCGTCCCATCCCCCACACTCCCCGAAGGATGAGGTCAGAAAGCTCTGGGGCCCCTGGAAGTGGGGAGGAAAACTCTCCCTGGCGTGGCCACTCCAGCTGTGACTCAGGATTTCCAGGCTTAGGGTGCAGAATGGGAATGGAGGTATTTCAGGGAAGCCTGGGGGTGCTGAGTTCAGGCACTGCCTGGGCCCTTCCTACCCGGTCCTCAGTTTCTCCACGCATAGGGGGTAGGGGGAGCTCCCTAAGGTACTGGCATCCTGTACACTGAGGCCTCACAAAGCCCCAGTAGGGCAGCTTGAGCAGAAGTTATGAGCCCATTCCACAGAAGTAGGGAGGGGTTGGGGGAGTTCAAACACAGCAGCTTGGTCCTGAGGACAGTAATTAACTGACCCTGAAGTACCATGGGTAACTAACCAGTGACCCATGGGACCTGGCACTCACTCACTCATTCATTCATTCACTCATTCACCCACTCATTCATTCACTCGCTCACTCATTCATTCACTCATTTATTCATTCACTCACTCACTCATTCATTCACCCACTCATTCATTCATTCAC
>NW_022196905.1:106819291-106832913 GCF_008632895.1 Mastomys coucha
CTCATTCATTCATTCACTCATTTATTCATTCACTCACTCACTCATTCATTCACCCACTCATTCATTCACTCACTCATTCATTTGCTCACTGGTCCACCCATTCATTCATTGATCTACTAATTCACTCACTCATCAACTCATTCACTCACTCACTCACTCATCCACTCACTCACTCATTCACTTGTTTGTTTCAGTAAATGGCTGGCGCACCCCAACACTGATCAGAGCTGATCAGGACCCAGCCAGACAGGACACAGAGCCGCCTCTAGGAGCTCACAGGCTTCCAAAGCTGTGTGCACCCAAGACTCATCATTACCACAGGATGTGTGTGGCCCTTCTGAAAACCAGAGGTGGTTCCATGTCAGGAGAGGACCACGGGGGGAGAGCCAGGCAGGGAGCCTAATATACCCTGGAATCCCACAAAGAGGGTCTGGCAAGGCACTTCAGGTAGTAGCCATGGCAGTGGCCAGGAAGGAGCTGGTGTGACCATGAGGAACTGAGGGACTGAGGGAGAACAGGAAAGAGGTCCACTGCAAGGGAGCTGCCTGGCAGGAGGTGCAGGGCTAGCAGCAATGGGTTCATTCCTCTCGGCACAGTTAGGAGCTGGGTTTTCCCAGTATGGCTGTGCCTTGCAATAGCCCCGGCAAGCAGCCCCTACTCATCCAAAAGAGACCAGTCCTTTGGAAATCAGAATGGAGGCTTCCCTGCTCTCCCTTGAATTGATTCCCAGACCCCACCGTGGAGGGAGGAGGAGAGGGATGTGTTTCAGGGGTACATACAAGCATGCAGACCTGTGCCCCATCCCTTTACTTCAAAACAATGGGGTGAGTAGGGCCCTGGCCCTGCCTAGCCTGTCTTAGACCGGTCATCAGTCTCAGGGGCAGCCAGCCCTCCCAGAGAGCAAGCCCTGTTCTTCTCAATAGACTGGGGACTGGGTGTCAGAGCCCTGGTCTTCCAGGGAGGGCCCAATTCTTAGCCTCCTCAGGCTTCTGGGAGTTTCCTACATGCCTTGGCTCCGGGCCTTATCCTCCCTCCTGCCCAGCAGCCGTGCAGAATGCTCGGGCGGCCAGCTCAGTGTCCTCTCCCCTCTTCAGCCTTCTTGGTGAAGGCCCTCCGGGGTGACCAAGGACAATCATGTCCTCAGCTAAGGTCTCTCGCCCCACTAGCAATACTCTTTACCACGGAAGCCTTCAGGACACAATGGCAGGGTAGTCCAAGGGTTGGGGTACAGACAGTCCTTCCTTGGTGCTAGTCGGGGCTGGTTCCAGAGTCAGATGCCAGCGCTTACGAATGTTCAAATCCCTCCTGCAACTCTACATAGGATCTGTGCATACCCTTGCCTGTCCCCAGCCCACCCCCACATCCTCTACCTTTTCCCAACGTGACTTGATGACTTTTGTTCCTTTCATCTTTCTTTCTTTCTTTCCTTCCTTCCATCTTTCTTTCATTCATTCATTTACTTGTTATATTTATATGAGTATACAGTAGCTGTCTTCAGACACACCAGAAGAGGGCATTGGATGCCCATTACAGATGGTTGTGAGCCACCATGTGGTTGTTGGAAGAACAGTCAGTGTTCTTAACCACTGAGCTATCTATCCAGCCCCTTTTCTTCCTTTCTTCCTCTCTCTCTCTCTCTCTCTCTTTCTCTCTCTCTTTTTCTCCTCCTTCCTTTCTTTTTTTTCTCTTTCTAGACAAGCCCCAGGCTGGTTCAAACTTGACACACAATCAAGTACATTCTTGAGCTTTTCTGATCCTCCCACCTCTCCCTCCTGAGTGCTGGGGCTTCAGCGCCCCTGCATGTATTTCATGGGACTCAAGACTTCGTGCTTGCTGCTGGGCCACTGAGCTGCCTCCAGGTGACTGGCTCCTGCTGTGTGACAGGTGGGCACGGCCAGTTGCTCCACTTTGCTATGGAAGGCATGATGTTAAGGATGTTAAGGAAAAGTCTGGTCATGCTCAGTGCAAATGTGGTCATCTCTGCTGAGCCTGAGGATGCAGAGCCCAAAGACGCTGAGCAGCCACACCCTGCCACCTGGGTGATTCCTGCCCTGCAGAGCCTGGTGTTGTGGTGCCTGAACACAGCTCTGTTGGTGTCTGTGGAGATGTGAGAGAATGGGAAACTGAGGCTCACAAGTGGCAGGGCCTGGGGCAATGGAAGACCCCCTCTGATGAACCAGGTTCTATTTCCAGACCTCTGAATGTGCCAGTAACCAATGACCCACCTCTGACTGGGCTCGTCCCATAACACAGCCCCTCTCCTACCTCTACATGCCTTGGGAAAAGGACTGTGGGAAATACACACACACACACACACACACACACACACACACACACGTACACCATTCCTCACTTTGTACCACACCCATGACCTATAGATGCTCAGCAGATGCCACTCATGAGTAGAGTCAAGGAGCACAGCCACAGTACATCACAGCCCCTCCCCTGGAACAAAGTGCGGAGTTCATAAAATATGGCACTGGCTGTTTGAATGAGGCCTCTGCCATCTGATCCTGTGTCTTCAGGCACCGGTCAGCTTCTTCCTTCTTCAGCTCCATCCTTCTTCAGTGTCTCATACCACGTCCCGCGGTTTCTGGGACACTTGTGGGGCCCTGCTATGGCATCTATGGGGCGTGGGCAGACCTGTGGTGTGGAGCACAGGCTGGGCGGTTCACTTGCAACCCATAATTTCAGGGGCCCAGAAAGTGCCAGGGTTTCTTCTGCTCCTTCTGAAAACACTTCAGAGACCCTGCCCTGAACCCCTTGCAATTAGCAGCCACACGACCCTGTTCGGCAGCCCTAACCAGAGGAGCTTGGGAGGGCCAGGTAACGCCCCTAGCTTGGGTCTCTGCTGAGATTATGGTGGGCCGGCTCCTGCAGGGCTAGCCCACCACAGTCCCCTGCCCCAGCCCTTATGGGTCCGGGGCCACATCTCATTATATACCCCTGAGCAGCAGGGCCTGCCATCCAAGCAGGAATAACTGCGCCTTTCATGTGGCTAGGGAGTCCTGGGATGCAGCATCACCACAGAGCTGGCCTCTGCAGAGTTATCCTGGAGTAGCATCCTGCCTGGGGCTCCCAAGAGGCATGGTGGCTATGTCTGACTGGACCAGAGCTCTAGGGTTGCTGTGAAGCCAGCCTGGATCTCGGTTTTCTCGTCAGAAAACAAAGTACATTCATTTATTGCCCATCTGTTTATTGAGCATCTACATGTACCTAGTTCTTGGAAACCGGGACATATTACAACAAGGCTCTGTCATGGTTTCCTCTTTTGGAGCAGGGTGGCTTACTACCTCTGTGCATCCTGTGGTCTTCTATGTATTTTCTACCATGTGCTGGTGAGAGAGAGAAAAGGCTGGGTGCCATGAACAAGGAAGGGTCTTAGTTTCTAAAGAGAATTGCAAACCTAGACCATGGCCAGAGATCACACCTCCTATGTAGGTGCCCAAGAGGATGAACACACACCCACACAAAGACAAGTGGCAGTGGCAGCTTTCTGCACAGCAGATCCTGAACTGGAAACATCCTGGCCTTCGGCAGGCAGGAAGTTTTGTACATGTGTGTGCCATGGACTGGGTTCGTTGCGGGGACCTCTTGTTCCGCGGGATGAGAGTTCTGGTCAGGTGGGCAAAAAATTTGGCGAGTGATAAACAGAGTCAACACAAAGAAGTGTGGGGTCTGAGTGTATTTCCCAAAAATGGCATGAGGCTTTTACAGTCATTGCAAAAGAGAAATGATAAATCTGGCAGCTCAGTAGTTGAGGTACATCTGAGGCCACCTGAAACACAGTGGGTATAAAACAGCAACCATCTCTTCTGGACTGGTGCAGCACCCCCGGAGCTCCAAGCATGCTCTAGCTGCATGTGCCCTGCCGGAGTCCCGGGAGGCTGGATGCGCCAGTCACAAGGGTTCAAATCTCAAATCTAGAATGCAGATTGCTGCACACTGTCTTTCACACACACACTCAAGGTCTCGCCCATCCTTAGTAAAACGCCCACTATGCTAATCTTCTGGGCTAGTAGAGACACATCTCTTTCTTGCTAATTCCTAGGAGTGGCTCAGCTGCAGTACCTAACTGAGAATGAGGATTCCACTTGTCCTTGCCCTGGGATAAGTCTCCCATTCAGTAAGCTTCAATGCCCTACCTTTTCATTATTTCCCTAACAATGCTAGGGGCAATTAGTCTGACTGGGTGACATCCTTGCGAAATTCCAGATGGAGAATCAGCTCAGCACCGATTAGGACTAGTTGGAACATTGTAGGGGCTGGGAAACATTGTTCAATTTAGTTTGGCTATAATGAAATATTTCTTAGGGCACCTTTATGCCTGAATAAAGAAAGCACGTAGATCTCTCCACAGGCTTTAGCAGAGACCAATCTGGAACACATCAGAACTAGGAGATGTCAGCAATTGACCACCCCAGGAGACTGGCTCTCTGTGAAGCGTATGCCTCAGGTCTATGATCAGGTTTTTTTAGACCTGTCGTGCAGACATAACTGAAGTAGACGAGTGCTGCGTGACAGGTGTGGTTTCTATTAGTAAATTTTCTTCTCGCCGTGAAGAAGAAGGTTTTGTTCTGGCTCATGATCTCAGAAGCTTCTCAGTGGAGAATGTTGGGGTGAATGGAGTTTGTGGCAATGACAAACTGTTTCCCTCACCAGCAGACAGGAAACCAAGAGAACAGGAACACAGAATGGGGCAAGATAGAGCCCTGAAGACACCCAAGTGACTCACCACCCCAAAAGCTTGACCTGTCACCCACCCCCAAGCTCAGCCCTAGGGATCTAATGGCCTCTGGAGATGACCTCAGAGCCAATAAGAGTGGAGTTTCACCAGCCCCCTAGACATTTTTCAGTCTAGTCAAAATGACATCCAGACCAGCTACAACAAGCTAGAGATGCCAGGGCAGGAACTCAAGCAGGAACATGGCTTGCTGACTTGTTTTCAGCCTATGCTTAACTGGCTTTCTCATACAGCCCAGGGAATGGTGCTGCCCACAGTGGACAGGGCTCTTTTACATCAGTCAACAAGACAATCCCTGACTCTTCTCAGGGGAAAGGTTGTGTCCAATTCACAGAGCTAAATAGAACAATATAACTCAAGTGGCCAAGCACTTACACACGAGGCTAGACATTCATCCACAGCAGTGCAGACAGCAGGCATGGCGGGTGGCACATGTCCATAATCATATAAAAATATAGAAGCAAAAGGATCAGGAGTTTGAAGGCATCCTGGAGAACATAGTGAATTCAAGACTAGCCTGGGCTACATGAGAGCCGGTCTCATAAACAAACAAACAAATAAATAAATACACACACACACAAACCAACAACAAAATGTTTACCTCTCATGCATATGGTAGCCCACAACTGGACAATGAGAAGAGAAGGACAGACTGAATTCCCCACGCACAGAGCAGGGGAACACAACCTGTGTGGTTCTAGGATAAAGGGCAGACTCAGCTGTGGGTTGGGACATGAGTAGAGTAACTCTTGTGGGGTTCTGGCTGGCAAGGGGCACAAGGAACAGGGCGGTTCTGATACTGTGTGGCCTTAGGCCTGGGTCTCACACAGCATGGAAAGGTACAGCTGGACACTAGAGATCTGCACGGCCTAGCCAGATGATGACTCAGTTCAAAGCTCTTCAGAACCCACATCCCTCCGCAGAGGGGTACACATACAGCCTGAGGACAGGGGTCCCAGAGCTTCCTGTGGCCGGGTGACCAGCCCAGCTGTAGCTGGCTTGTAAACATTTACATTCTTGCTGTGGAAAGAGCCACTTTATGAGACTTGCCTGGGGCCATGGGACCTCCATAGTACTGTGCAGCTGGTGGCTGCACTTCCCATTTGCCAGCTGCCTGCTGGGTCTTTCAGGCTAGTCACCAACCTCCCTGTTCCCCACACTCTCATATCCCAGGCAGTGCCAATGCAGACCCCGTAGGTCTAATTCAGGAGGGTCCTGAAGTTCCCAGTCACAGGATGTCTCTCTCCTCTATTTCTCCTCCATATACCCTTCTCATCTCTCCACATTACTTCTCCCTTCCCTCCCCTCCCCTCCCCTCCCCTCCCCTTCACTCCCCTTCTCTTCTCTTCCTTCCCTTCTCTTCCCTTCCCTTCCCTTCCCTCCCCTTTCCTGCCCACCTCAAGTATGTATTGGACATTTTCCAAGTGCCACACAGGTCTGTCCTTGTGGGACCTACATTCTGGTCAGAGGTTGTGGGCCATTTCAACAATGTCTAGGTGGTGCCTGTTAGCATCCAGAACCTATCTGCGACAGATATGTGGGCGGGTCCACAGACCTGTCACCAAGACAACGGCGACCATATTCCCAGAATCCATTGGGCTCAGCTCCCACCTTTACCTGGACTACTACGTCACGGCTTATATATAATTGGCAGTCTCTTCCAGCTCTCCCTCTCTCTCCCTCTCTCCTCTCCCTTCACGCGCCGAGGTCCTCACTCCCCCCTCCCCTCCTAATTAAACTTCCAAAACACAGAGCTGCTTGTATCTGTTGTCTGTGGACGCGCCGCTGCAGACCAAATCTATCAGTGCCAGGCTGGGTGCAGTGTAAGGAGAAAGCGGCATTCCAGCAAAGACAACCAGGAAGTGACTGAGGTCCAGGAGATGTTCTGAGAAGTGGTCCAGGCAAAGGGAAAGTGATGCAGAGATCCTGAGGTGTGGTCACCTGGTGTCATCCAGGAGTGGGAAGGAGGGGGACATGGCCAGAGCAGAGCCAGGGAAGTAGACATGGGAGGTCATGAAGTCAGAAGTCAGTGGGCCAGGCCTAGAGCTCTGGGGACATTTAAAGGGATTTGGTTGAACATGGGTGGTGACCATATATGTAAAATGTAGCCACATCTTTCTTCCATCGAACCTCTGCGTACCCACAATCTCTTTCTCTCAAGGACCCAGAGAAAGAGGTATTTAGAGTCCCGTCCCTAGGCAGAGCAATGGCTTTATACCAACCCCTGATGGCTGCAGAGACCTCTGGTCGTTTGCCTGGGCTCCCTTTCACCTGACCACATAGTTCTGACTCAGCTGGGTCTCCTGCCTCATCTTCTGGCTGGGCAGGCAGCGACTCCAGTCAGCCTTCTGCCTACGGGTCAAGGGTTATCCAGGGGCAGCTGCACAGGGACAGTCTTCCAGGACATCCAGACCACCTACCAAGTGGAACCAGGCTCTGAGGGTGGGATCAAGGAAGCAGCCGGTGTCACCAAGAGCACACTACCTGCCCTGAGGGTCTGTGGCTTGGTGGGGACACCTCACATTGAGTGGCCGACAAGCCAGGGCCTTCCCCTCTGCTGTGGGAAGGCTGTGGGCCCCTGCCACTCAAGGAACTGTCACAATGACAGAGGCTGCTCAGGGAACTAAGGTGATGGTTCCAGAAGCACCCAGCAGGGCCCCCACAAGGCAGAGGAAGCCTCAGCCCCCTCCTTAAATGCCCAGTGAGCCCCCTCCCCCGGTATCTTTAGAGAAATGCCCTAATCTTGGACAGCTGTGCACCCAGTCTCACACTGCACACCCAGGGCCCACGCAGGTGAAACTACAGACAGACCCTCAAACCTGGGTCTAACCTATTGAGCCAGAGCACAGGCTAGCAGTGTGGGTCAGCAGGGGTTGGGGGGATGGGGCAAGACAACTGCAAACATCTGGTTTGAATTGTCACTTAGAAGCTAAGGCCAGGCAGCCAAGGAATTTGTGAGCTAATTTTAGGCCAAAAGACAGAGCACTCAGCAGGGCGGGGTCTGGCTCCCTAAAACCACAGAGGCAGACAGGCTGAGAGGGGTGCCCCCTGCTTCGCAGCTGGGGGATGGGCACAGCAGATCAGTACCAAGGGCTCCCATCTCTACCTCAAGGAGAGGAAGTGAGACCCAGAGGTGGAGTTACCCTGTAGCACCCCCACCCAAGTAAGCATCAGAGCCAGGATTTGAACCTGTTACTCTGACTTGGAGAACTTTTGAGGCTTCCATTTCCCATCTTAGCCTTTTTCGAAGCTTCTCTTCCTATTGATCCATAGATGTGTTCTGGATCCCTACTGTGTGCTATATATAGCAATAAGGAGTATGAACTAAGCCATCACATAGCACAAATCCTAGGGTGAACTCTAATGGCTAGAATGGTCTTATCTGAGCAGGTGGAGTTCAGGGTGAGAATTAAAAAATTCAAAGACACCAGCCATGCAGAGGCCTACACAGGTATCAGAAGCAACGAATGCAAAGGTCCTGAGGCAGAAAACTATGCCCTGGGAAACAGAAGGCTTGAGGAATGGGGACTCAGGGAGGAGCACAGGCCCTCTCTGTTCGTTAGCCGCCTGGGCCAGATGTGTGTCTTAAAGTGAACAAGGGCAGAGCTGGGGCCCGGAAGCTTCCACTGGAAAGCTGAGTAGCTCCCTGCACATGGGTAGCAGATGAGCAGCTTCAGCTTCATGCAGGTCCCCCAACAACTGGAGCAAGGGCTGCTCCTGAGCTTGGGGCTTGCCTGCCTGTGGGTCCCATCCCCCTAAATGGATAGCCTTGTCTGGCCTCAGTGGGACAGGATGTGTCTAGTCCCACAGTGACTTGATATGAGGACATGGGTTGAGCAGATTGTGCGTGCGTGCGTGTGTGTGTGTGTGTGTGTGTGTGTGTGTGTGTGTGTGCATGTGTGTGTTAGTGGGGGTAACACCCAGAGGGGGGCTTCCCCTTCCAAGAGAGAAGTGGAAGGTAGAATAGGGGAGGACTTGTGTGAGGAGGTACTGGAAGAAGAGGGAGCACTGATATTGGGATAGAAAGTAAATAAATAATTTTAAAGTACATATAAAATAAAAATAAATTATTAAATTAAATTTAAAAAGAAAAGTTGAGTGGATTCCACTCATGAACCTCTGTATTCAGTGTCTCCATAGGGGCTGCTGTACTCTTAGGGAATATTACCTGCTGTTGTACCTCTATGGGACACGGTAACCAGAGCCAAGACCAGACAACCACATGCCCAGTATCAGCCACCTGAAGGGAATGAGAGGGCTCCTGTCAAGCCCCATGGTAGCTCTCACCTCCCAGCTCAGAGATACCAGCAGAGGCGGTACGTACAGATGCACACATGCTATGGCATACATGGGAAGTCCAGAAGACAACTTTGAGGAGTCAATTCTTGCTTTCCACTTTCCTGTGGGCTTTGAGGGGATCAAACTCACTTCTCAGGCTTGTGTGGTAAGATGACTTGTGGCCTTTATCCCAGGAATCCTCTCACAACCCCCTTAGTTTTTGTTGTATTGTTTTTTTGAGACCAGGTTTTACTCTGTAGCTCAGGCTGGCATAATGTTTGCTATACAGCCCAGGTTACCCTTGAACTTGAAGCAATCCTCCAGATTCAGCTTCTTGAATGCTGAAATGACACCATGACTGGGTTCCATATTATTTTCTTTAAAACATCAAATTCTATTGAGATAGGCTGGACCTGCCTCACTTAAATTTTCAACTGTTACAACATTCTCCAAATGTTCCCTAGTCACCTGCGGTCTGCTCCGTCACCAGAGGCTGCAACAGGAAAAAAAAAAAAAAAAAAGAGTCTCTCCTCCTGCTTACAGATATGCTCTATCTGTACCTGAGGACTGAATGAGATATGGCAAAATGGTGGCCTTAAAAGCTCAACAGGGCTGGGCATGGTGGCTCACATATTTAATCCCAGCACTCAGGAGGCAGAGGTAGGTGGATCTCTGTGAGTTTGAGGTTAGCCTGGTCTACAGAGTGAGTTCTAGAACAGCAAAGTCTCTTTTTGTTTGCTTGTTTGTTTGTTTTTGTTTTTTGAGACAGGGTTTCTCTGTACAGCCCTGGCTGTCCTAGAACTCACTCTGTAGACCAGGCTGGCCTCGAACTCAGAAATCTGCCTATATCAAGGAGCTCACAACTGCCTACTACTCCATTTCCAGAGGATCCGACATCCTCTGGCTTGTGGGACACATAAACTCACATTCACATGAAATAAGATTTAAGCCAGGTGGTGCTGGCATATGCCTTTAGGAAGTCCTCTGGAGGTAGAACAGATGAATCTCATTAGTTTGAGGCCAGCCTGAGCTACAGAGTGAGTTCCAGGACAGCCAGGGCTATGCAGAGGAACCCTGTCTTAAAAAAAAAATAAAGTTTTAAATTCTTTCAAAATTTAAAAAAGTGCTTAATCCTGAGCTAATTAAACACTGAAAGGGCTTTTAAACTTTATAAAATTTTATGCTTTTTACTTTTTAGATTTTTTTAAAATTGTATTTGTGTACTTGTTTTTTGAGACAAGATCTCTCTATTATGAAGCTCTTGTCTTGGAACTACTTGGAGTCTAGCTCCCTGTAGGCCAGGCTGGCCTTGAACTCACATGTCTCTGCCTCCTGATGTCAGGGACTAAAGTTGTGTACCACTGCACCTGCCTCCCCTCCTGGGGGGGGGGGGGAAACAGGCGCTGTTGGCTTTTGATTATCAGCCTGGGAAGAAGGAAGTAACTAGATTAGGTTGGTTGCCCTATGGGCAATGTCTACAGAAGATTTCCTCCAGTAAGGAGAAGTTTCCACTGTGGGTAGCACCATTCCTTAGGAAAGGATTTCAAACTGCACAAATCTGGAGAGAGGGAGCTGAGTGTGAGTTCATCTCCTCCCCCTGCTCTTGCCAGGATGTAACCTGACTGACATTACACGTCTGCCACTTGAGTTCCCCACAGTGATGGATGTGGGGGGACCCTCCTGGGTGAGGGGTCAGTGGGAGAGCATGACAAATGGCTTAGCTAGCAGCAAGGGATCCCTGTTGCTGGGCCTGTCTGCAGGAGGGCACAGGAGGGTGGGGGTGGCAGCATCCTCTGCCCTCTGCCCAGGGACCACCCAGGAGGCACAAAGAAGCCCTCAGAAATCAGCCAGCTGGGTCTCAAGCTGTCCGTATCCTTCCTAACCCAGGGGATGGAGAACTTGTGAACAGCTAAACAATGGCCTCTGGGTGACATGAACAGCCACAGGGGGCACCCATCCTGCAAGAAGAAGGACCAGGCTCAGCTCCACGTCCAGTACCAGGGCAAGGACGGAGTGAAATGTACTCCTCAGGAAGAAGCGTGGGGACGCACAGGAGGCCGGAGTGGTGGCTAGGTCCATCAAGAGCTGGGAAACAGCTCTGATAAGTGAGCTGAGCCCTTGAGTTTGGGAGATTCGTCCATCCTGCTTCCCGGTTCACCACAGAGCACTGGGATCCCAGGAACAATCATGTGGCTCTGAGGATTTAAGCTTGGATCCCCAGCTTGACAAACACTTTACTCACGGATCCCTCTCCCCAGCCCTTCTGAACTTGTATACATAGTTTTTAAATTCTTCAACTATACATGTGGATGGATGTGTTTCTATATGGACATATGTGGATGAGTGAAGTCCCCACAGAGGCCAGAAGAGGGCGCTGGATCCCCTGCAGCCTGAGTGACAGGTGATTGTGAGCCACCAGACCCAGACGATGGAAACTAAATTTATGTCCTCTCTAATAACAGCGAGTACTCTTAAGTGCAGATCCACCTCTCCAACCCCTTCCTGAATTTTTTTTTTTTTTTTAGATTTTTTTTGCACGTCTATGCCTGTTTTGCTTGCATGCGTGTATGTGCACCACATATAGCCTGGTGCCTGTGGGAGTGAGGAGAGGGTGCCCAATACCCTGGAGCTGAATTACAGATGGTTGTGAGCTCCCATGTGCTGGGAACTGAATTCAGGTCCTCTGCAAGAGCAGCCAATGCTCCCGGCCGCTGAGTCGTCTCTCCAACCCCTTCCTGGATAGTGTGTCATTGGGATCCACCTCTACATACAGCCTGGCTTCTGTACCTGAGCTCACCCGGTCCTCAGCTGTGCTGGCATCCGCTTTGTTTATTTTGAGTACTATCCTACTGTATGGACATACCACAACGTAGAGGATTGAGGCTGCTACCAGCCAATGGATCCGTTCAGATCAGCATTTGTTTGCATTCTCTTGGGGAAATGTCTGGAGTGGGATGCCCAAGCTGTACAGCGACTGGTGAGCTTTATGGGGACTTGCCCAACTGGTTTCCAAAGCAGACGCAACATTTGAGACCCCATCAACCATGCCTAGCACCCCAGGCCCTCCCCATCCTAATCAGCAGCTGGGTGCTGCCTTGACTAACTCCTCCAGCCTGGCGGAGCACCCCAGCCCCTTCCCCATTCAGCCAGTGCTGCTCTTTTTCAGTTTCAGTCACGGTGTGCCCTGACCCTCAGTGGGGTTTCCCCGTGCATTCCGCTGACAGGCTGATGGTGTCAAATTGCGTTTGCCTCAGGGAAGCACCAGGTAGGCCTTCATACTCCTCAAGACCGAAACCCATCTAGGGACCCCTCCCTTCCTCACCCCAGCCCTCTAAAGCCCTCTGCAGCCTTTCCCAAGGGCCCACGTCGGAGCCCTGAGGTCTTCCTCTCACCCTCTCTAACACCCTCCGTTCATCCATCTCATCCATCTCATCCATCGGGTTCAGCTGCCCGCATCCTCAGTCTCCTCCACCCCGCCCCCGCAGAACTAACTCTTCCTCTTTTGGATACCGCCCCCACCCCCACCTCGCCTTGCTCACTTCTCTCACTCGTACCACTGAGTCCAAACTAGTACACGCTCGCTCTAACACCCTGTGGCTTGTGTAAGTGACACACAAGAAGAAAACCTGAGCTCCTGCCAGGTGGGGGGGAGGAGGGGTGCGAGGGGGCTGCCCCTGACACGGTGGACTGAGTCACAGACTGAACGTAAATTTAGCCCCCCTCCTTCTGCCTGACCCTTTCCTTCTGCCTGACCCCCATCTCCTGCCCGAGCCCTCCCTGCTTCTTCTGCCTTTTTAAAAATGCAACCTGTGTGCTCCCGATTTTTGAGCTCCAGCCCCCATCCCCCCTGAATCAGCTCTGGGGATCTTCACACCCCTATTTGCAGTCTCCCCCTAAGACGTGAGTGCAACAATACAAGTGTCAGGTATGCAGCAAGTGCAGAATAAATGCCAGCTTTGTCCTGCTCTGTACAGAGAGGGGCTGGGTTCTACCCTTCCAAGTAACCTTGCCCTTTCTCTGTTTCAAGGAACAATTAAGGGACAATAAGAGAGACTTCTGGGTAACAGGGAAGGTCAACAGGGTGAGTCTTTGGGGCACAGAATTCCCCTAGAATCCCACTATGATCTGGAACAAGGGACTATGTCGCAGTAAGAACAGCAGGCCCTGGGCTCCCAGATTCTCTGCGTGATGGGGGTCGGGCTGGGCTTCACTTCTCTGTGCCACCGCTTCCTCCTTTGTGAAATGGAGAACATTAGAGGGTCTCTTTCGAAGGCCAGTTAAAGGCACTGCAGAGGTTTGGGTTTGCTGAGCGGGAGCCTTGGCCGACTCAGGCTCTGCACGGTCAGCGGTATACAGAGAGAGGGTGGGAGAGGGCAACTGTGAGCCAGAGACCCCTGGAATCTTCCCAAAGGCCAGGTGTCACGTTTTGAGAATCAGTTATTTAGCGAATATATTATATTGCCAGAAAAACCAAGAGCATCCACACTCAAACCCCCAAGCTGGCTCCTCCTAACACCTCCCTCCGGGAGCAGGTAGTTGGCGCCCCCTGGTGGCTATTCCCCTCACCCAGCGAGTGCCCCTTCCAAGGGGGGAAAAAAAA
>NW_022196905.1:106833059-106851147 GCF_008632895.1 Mastomys coucha
GAAATCCGCCTGCCTCTGCCTCCCAAGTGCTGGGATTAAAGGCATGCGCCACCACCGCCCGGCATAAAACCTGTGTTCTTATACAGCATCCCCAGGAAGGGGACGAGGGCCCTGGGGAAATAACTGTTCGGTTGCCCTCAAGTCAAGTAGCTTCCAGGTCTGTGAATGCTCCCCTCTACTGTTTCTGATCCAAAGGCGAGACAAACCCAAGATCTTCTCAGTCTACCCGCTGGCCTTCTCTGAAGGTCCAGGGGGAAGCAATAGTCGTTGCCACCTCCAGATGCTGGGACATCTCCCTATTGTTCTCTTCCTGTCTCCATCCCTCTCTCCCATAATGAAGCCTTTTCTTCGAGCCCTGGAATTGTGGGTCACACCCTCAGCAGGTAGGGCAAGACCTCTTCTTCCCAAAGAGGCCCCAGAGAGTGTTTTCTGGAAGAGAAAAAGCATTTTCTCCCAGGAGGCAGGGTGTGTCCCAAGCAGCTGTCTCCTTCTGTCTGTGGAAAGGATGGGAAGAAGGACTTGGAGCAGGACAAGAGTTACGAGTGCCATGACGCCTTGGTGTCCCAGTGAGGTGGACCTGTGGCCCACAGATGGGCAGCCCTCCTGAATGGCTGGGGTGGAGGGGTGGTGTGGTGTGGAGGGGCTCTTGGAACATAGGCTCTAAAGCCAAGGTCAGAAAATTGACAAAACTGTGACCCTGTGTCTTGCTGCCCTGCAAGTAGGGGTCAATAAACTCACAGAGCCTGATCCAGTTTGCTGCCTGTTTGTAAAGGTGTGTGTGTGTGTGTGTGTGTGTGTGTGTGTGTGTGTGACACCCATGCATGTATGCATGCATACATGGAGGCCAGAGGACAGTCTCACCTGTTGTTGTTAAGGAATTTTCTTTTGAGTTGGCCTCTTATTGGCCTGGCCTTTGGAAGTAGGATAGACTCTAGCTGGCCAGTGAGCCACCCCACCTGTCTCTGCTGCCCCCAGGGTGGGGTTAAGAGTGTGAACTCACTGTCTTAGCCTTAAAAAAAAAAATCCAACAGGGCTGGAGGGATGGCTCAGTAGTTAAGAACGCTGACTGATCTTCCAGAGGTCCTGAGTTCAGTTCCCAATAACCACATGGTGGTTCACAACCATCTGCAATGGGATCCAATGCCCTCTTCTACTGTGTCTGAAGACAGTGACAGTATACTCAAAAACATAAATAAATCTTTTTAAAAAGTCAGCCAACCCCAAGGGACCCTCCTTCTTAGGCCCAACTTGGGAAGGGTGGATTCAATAAAGTTCTCTAGTTTGTTTGTTTGTGTAGTTGTGTTCATTTGTTACCTGTGAGAGTGTATGTCAGAGAACAATTTGGGGAAGTCAGCCTTCTCCTTCCACTATGAGGGCCCCCTTCGAGCTTAGGTCATGAGGCTTAGCAGCAAGCACCTTCACCCACTGAGCCAGCCAGCCAGACCCAGTTGTAGTTTTCTCTGAGACAGGGTCTCATGTACACCCAGCCTTGGCTGTTAACGAGCCAAGGATGACCTTGAACTTCTGATCCTCCAGCTCTCTAGTGCTTGGATGATGGGTATGTCCTATCACGTGCAGCTTAAGCTCTCCAATGCCCCCTTGTATTTGTCCAAGCTCTATTGTCTAAGAGCGGCATGGACATTGGCCTAAGAGCCTCTGGGAGGGCTGGAGGTGGCAGCCTGGGTGTATGAAGGACTCAGCTACGGTTTATTATCATGTTTTATTATCATGTTTAGTGAGTGCCTGTGCTGGGCCGGGATGCAACACGAGATCACTCTGTCACTGCACAGAAACTAATTGGTTCACACAGACCCAAAGGAAGGACCATCCCTCCAAGCCAGGGACCTGGGAAACCCAGGCTGCCCCTCACTGGGGACAGAGGAGCAGACATGGTGGCCCCCCACAATGCTTCTTTCTTATCAGGCAAAAAAGCCTGAGAATGGCTTTGGAATAAGGGAGCTGAGTCTTTCTTTCTTTCTTTTTTTTTTTTTTTAAGATTTATTTATTATTATAAACAAGTACATTGTAGCTGTTTTCAGGCACACCAAGGATGGTTGTGAGCCACCATGTGGTTGCTGGGATTTGAACTCATGACCTTCAGAAGAGCAGTTGGTGCTCTTACCCGCTGAGCCAACTCACCAGCCCCAGAGCTGAGTCTTTCTTGAGAATGGAAGGACAGGAATCCAGTGACCTGCTGAGAGGCACCAGGGAGGGGGATCCAGAACAGGTGGAGAATAATTGGTCCTTGGCCTGGAGACCACCAGGATTCATGAATGAACAAGAAAGTTCAGGACCTTGGAGGCTCGGGACTCAGATTGGAGTGGTCCAAGGATCCTTCCCTAAAGACTCTCATGGATAAGTTTCACCCAGGAAGCCCAGATCTATGGCCTATATGACCAGTGGGTGATCGTGGAGCCAACAAGGGTCTGGCTCAGGTGGAAGGGCCAGGGAGTCAAGGGAGGAAGCTGTGCAGGGTGAGGTCATCCCCATCTGGGTCCCCACTGGGCTCTGTCTTCAGGTCCTGGACCTTGGGCAGACCCCCATTGGCTGTGACAGGGGCCCCATCGCCCCCCTCAGGTAGCAGGGATGAGATGCAGATCATCTCTGTGGGGGAGTAGTTCCGCACTGGGTACGTGTGGGTCTTACGGGAGAGACGGACTGCCAGCACCACCGTGCACACAAGGAAGATGGTGGCTAGCGAAGCTAAGATGAGGATAATCAGCAGGCATTGCTTCACCGGGATGAGATCCGAGGTCCCTGACGGGGTTGGGGCCGGTGAACTCCCAGGGGTCACAATCAGCCTTTTCTTCTGGTCACTGTCAGGTAAGTGGCCATTGTTCTGGTGAGTCACAGATGGCCCAAGGAAGACGGTAGACTCATTAGACGCCGTGGACACCGACTCCATGGTGGTAGGTTCTGTGGAAAGGGCTTCTGTGGCTGCAAACGTAAACAGACTTTCTACAGCCCGATTCTTGGGAAGCTGGGTGGTCTTTGCCTCCGGGGTTGCTGGCTGTGAAGTCTCTGCCTCCGTGGGGGCTGGGTGTGAGATCTCTGCCTCCGTGGGTGCTGGGTGTGTGATCTCTGCCTCCGTGGGTGCTGGGTGTGAGATCTCTGCCTCCGTGCGTGCTGGCTTTGAGGTCTCTGCCTCCGGGGTTGCTGGCTGTGAAGTCTCTGCCTCCATGGGTGCTGGGTGTGAGATCTCTGCCTCCGTGGGTGCTGGCTGCGAGGTCTCTGCCTCCATGGGTGCTGGCTGCGAGGTCTTTGCCTCCATGGGTGCTGGCTGCGAGGTCTCTGCCTCTGTGGATGCAGGTCGGAAGGTCATCTCCACTGTGGTCAGACTCCACTGTGTGGCAGATTCTGTGCTCAGCATCCCCACAGCTGGCCCTCCTGTACTTGAACCAGGAGGGCCAGTGCTGGCAGCCTTCACAGTGGCCGTCTCAGAGGTTCCAGCCCTTATGGAAACTCTCTGCTCTGGCATGGCCATGGTAGTCAGGCGCTCAGGGTGAGCAGCCATGGTGTCAGTGACATTTTTTAGCAATTCTGGGGGATCTGTGTTATACGTATAGTCAGGGTCCTCAAAGTCATCATCCTCAGGTATCTGTCTCCGTTCCCGGAGGTGCACAGGACTCAGGGCTTCCTTGGTTCCGTGCCCCCAGGGGTCCTGAACTAGAAAGCTGTTGCCAGGGCCCAAGATGGTCAGCAGCAAAAGGAAGTGTGGGAACATGGTACCTGGGGAGACAAGAACAGAGATGTGGTGTCAGCCTGTCCCTGCCTAGGACTTCAAGACAGTGCTGGTCTGGTCTGGGGCAGGGACTGTGGTGGCAGACATCTCCTGAGATGGAACCCTCGGCTGGAAGCTTTGTGCTTATCCACACAAATAATGCCAACCGACCCTCAGAGAAGCTTCCTTGCCCTCCCAGCAGTTTGGGTTAAATTTTGTTTTCTCTCCCCCCCTATTTACTTTTTAATATATATTTATATGATTTTGGGTTTTTGTTTGTTTGTTTGTTTTTCTTTTTGAGACAGGGTTTCTTTGTGTAGCCCCTGGCTGTCCTGGAACTCACTTTGTAGAGCAGGCTAACCCCGAACTCAGAAATCCGCCTGCTTCTGCCTCCCAAGTGCTGGGATTAAAGACGTGCCCCACAGCCCGGCTATTTATTATATTTTTGAGACAAGAATCTCATCCTAGGCTGTCCTTAAATGAGTGATCCTCCTGCCTCAATCTCCTGAGTGCTGAGATTATAAATAGGAGCCACCAGGATCAGCAGTTAAATATAGACTTTAAAAGAACAAAAAAAAAAGCTATTTCTCTTATTTCTGTGCGTAGGGGTGTTTGGCCTGCTTGGATGTCCGAGCATCATATGTATGCAGTGAATGAAGAGGGTGGGGATCCTCTGGAACTGGAGACACAGATGTCAGCTGCCATGAGGGAGCTGGGAATCAATCCCTGGTCCTCTGGATGAACAGCCAGTGCTCTTAACCACCAAGCTATCTCTCCAGCCCTAAAATATTTTATTTCTACTAAGCTAGCGGCTACAGCCCCAGCGTTGAGATCCTGAGGCAGAATGACTGCAGGAAGCCAAGCTACAGACTGAGGTCAAGGCCAGGCTGTGTAACTTAATGAGATTCAGTTTCAAAAGAAAAAAAAAATTAAGGGAAGAGAGGAGGGAGGGGAAAGTATGTAGAAAGACAGACAGACAGAAACAAACAAACAAACAAAGAAACAAAGAAACAGGGGGCTGGAGAGATGGCTCAGAGGTTAAGGGCACTGACTGCTCTTCCAGAGGTCCTGAGTTCACCTCCCATCAACCACACGGTGGCTCACAACCATCTGTAAAGGGCATCAGATGCTCTCTTCTGGTGTGTCTGAAGACAATGACAGTGTATTCATGTACATTAAAACAAAAAAAAGATTGTCAAAAAGAAAGAAAGAGACAAAGAAACAAAGAAACCAAGAAAGAAACAAAGAAAGAACAAAGAAAGAAAGAGAGAAAGAAAGAGAGAGAGAGAGCAATAAATGTATTTATATATTTTTAAAAAGGTTTAAAGAAGTCTGAAGGGTCTGGGCGTGGTTACACATACTTGTAATCACAATACCTGGGAGGCAGAAACATGAGGCTCAGGAGTTCAAGCTCATTCTCAACTATATAGGGAATTTGAGGCCAGCCTGGGCTACATGAGACCTCGTTTCAAACTCTCCCCCCACCCCTAAAAAGAAACAACTCCCTCAAAGCAGAAGCAATTAGGGGCTGTGACTCAGCGTTAGAGAGCCTGCTGAGCATGTGTGAGGCCCTGGCTCCACTTCCAAAGCCTGAAAATATGAAATTAAAAAAAAAATTGAGCAATGTATAAAGATACAGCAGCTCTCTGGAGGCAGAGGCAGGTAGATCTCTGTGAACTCAAGACCATCATGATCTATATTCCAGGCTAGCCAGGGCCATGTAGTGAAACCTTGTCTCCAAAAAATTTAAAATAAAAGATAAACAAAAAGAATAGAAAATTTATTTGTGGGCAAAACAACCCGTTGGAGTATAGTAAATGGGGTTTGACTTCTGTTTTTATCTGTTTCTGTTTGGAATGGTCTTACTGAGTAAGTGCTGCTGGCCTGGTATTTCACTTTGTGATGTAGGCTGGCCTTGCACTGAGCAATCCTCCTGCCTCTGCATGAGAGGGGAGTGCCTCTGAGCCTAGCAAAGGAAGTCTTTTTTTTTTTTTTTTTTTTTTTAGAATTATTTATTTATTTTAAGTATATGAGTTCACTGTCTTCAGACACACCAGAAGAGGGCATCGGATCCCCCATTACAGATGGTTGTGAGCCACCATGTGGTTGCTGGGAACTGAACTCAGGACCTCTGGAAGAGCAGTCAGTGCTCTTAACCGCTGAACCATCTCTCTAGCCCGCAAAGGAAGTCTTATTTACTATATTCACTTTTCTTTTAAAAGAAAGATTTATTTTTCTCTTATGTATACGAGTGTTTTGCCTGTCTGCAGGTAGGTCTGGGCACCATGTGTATGAAATGGCCTCAGCAGATAGAAGAGGATATCAGATCCCTGACACTGGACTCACAAGTGGCTGTGAACCGCCATGTGGGTGCTGGGAACTGAACCGGAGTCCTCTGCAAGAGCAGGCAGCATTCTCAGGGGTAAGCCATCCCTCCAGCCCCCACATGCACATTTTTGCGTTAGTTCTCCTTAATGCCTGGGTTTTGTTTGTCTTACTTATTTCGTGTCTGTATGTGTTTGTGCATACCTGTGTGCATGCCCAAGTCATGGTGTATAGACAGAGATCAGAAGACAACCCGCAGGAGCCTGTTCTCTCCTGTGGGTCCAGGGATTCGAACTCACATCATCAGGCTTGGCAGCAGAAACCTTCCTAGCTCTCACCAGCTCTTAGTGTCTGTTTTAGATATTAATGGTGTCATGGCAACAAATTATAAGCAGACCAGCGGGCATCACACCCAAAATACAGCGGCTGAGCGGAAGAGCCTACCCCTATTTGAGGACAAAGCCAGCTCGTTGGTCCTTAATGTCTCTCCTTACCCATTACCTCCTTTGACCCCATCTCTCTGTCCCTTCCCTACCCCACACAATCTTTGTCACTCCTCAGGTCTTTGTCTTTTTTTTTTTTTTTTTAAAGATATATTTGAACTGAACAAGGAGTACACCAATAAACATGCCAAAGCGGATGGGAAAAGGCCTCAGCCCTACACAAGAACTGCAGGCACAGGCTGGAGAGATGGCTCAGCAGTTAAGAGCACTGACTGCTCTTCCAGAGGTCTTGAGTTCAAATCCCATTAACCACATGGTGGCTTACAACCATCTGTAATGGGATCCGATGCCCGCTTCTGGTGTACCTGAGTACTCATATACATAAATAGAAGAAGAAGAAGGGGGAGGAGGAGGAGGAGGAGGAGGAGGAGGAGGAGGAGGAGAAGAAGAAGAAGAAGAAGTACAGGCACCCAAGGAATCCTGAAATGCAGAGAAACAGTCTCCCCAAGAAAGAGCCCACTGACTGGTTATCCACTACCAAATAGTCGTCCCCAAAAACATGCATGCAAGTGACATCATACAGACCGAGTGGGTTGTATTTAGGAATAAATGTGTATACACCTACATATATTCATGTAACAATGAAAAGGGAAGCCATGAACTTGAAAGAGAAGGAGGGAAGGGGAAATGATATAATTATAATCTCAAAAATTAAAAAAAACCTTTTAGACAGCTTTTTAAATTATTCATATGATGTGCCTGTGTAGGGATGTGCGTACCTAAGCGCGGGTACCCGCAGATGGTAGAAGCAATGGATCCCCTGGAGCTGGAGTTACAGGCAGTTGTGAGCTGCCAGATGTGGGTGCTGGGAACTGAACTCAGGTCACTTGGAAGAGCAGCAAGTGCTCTTAACCACTGAGCATCTATCCCTTAGTACATCTCTTGCTCTGTTCCCTTTGTCTCCTGGCTTGGACAAGGGAGATGATCAGACCCACCTCAGAGCTGCTATGAGGCTATCATGAGGGCCACCGCAAGTTCTCGGACAACATCGGCTGCTGTGGTTGCCTCCATCCACTTACCCTGTAAGTCCCTCAGTGCCCAGAGCCTTCAACTACAAGTTCAGTGTCCAGGAGGAATCTCCCCTCTCAGAGAGCTCAGCTTCCAGACTTGTCTGTACATGGGACCTCTGTCCTCCCAGAGAGGGAACCAGGGAGAATAGCCCCTTTCCTGTAGGCTACCATCCCCTGTCACCTCACTTCCTCCAGGCAATGGCCAGTGGCTATAGAAGTCAGAGTCTGGTCCTAAAGAATGCTGTGGTGGTGGGCTGGAGTGATGGCTCAGTGGTTAAGGGCTCTGGCTGCTTGCTCTTCTAGAGGTCTTGAGTTCAAATCCCAGCAAGCACATGGTGGCTCACAACCACCTCTAATGGGATCTGATGCCCAGAAGGTGTGTCTGAGGACAGCTACAGTATATTCATATAAATGAAAAAAAAAAAAAGAATGCTGTGGTGGGGGGCTCGAGAGATTGCTCAACAGTTAATTAGGGCACTGGCTGCTCTTCAAAAGATCCTGAGTTCAATTCCCAGCACCTCCATGGTAGTTCACAACTGTCTGTAACTCCAATTCCAGGGGATCTGACATCTTCACACAGACACATATGAAAGCAGAACATAAAATCACATAAAAAAAAAAATTAAACTCTGTGGTGAGTGGCAGGCTCTGGGTATTGGTTGGTGCCCTTTAGCAGGGTACAACTCCACCAATAGTGTCTCTGCAGCAGATACCATCCACACCTGCCTGTCACTTCCTGTGTCCTTTACTTGTGTGACTGGCAGGCAGGAGAGAGGGACAAGGTGACTCAACCTGTGGGCTTTTCTGTGCTTTGCTCAATCTGATCTCCCTCATAGGCTACTTACTTTTTATAATGCATCTTTATGAAGTTTTTTGTCTTTTGGGTTTTGTTGTTGTTGTTGTTTTGAGACAGGGTTTCTCTACATAGTCCTGGCTGTCCTGAAACTCTTGTCTGTAGACTAGGCTGGCCTTGAACGCACAGAGATCTGCCTGCCTCTAGCTCCCCAGTGCTGGGATTAAGGTGTGCACCATCATGCCCAGCTTGGTCACATCTAATAAAGAAACTATGAAAACAAAGAGTACGGTACTTGCAGGGACAGTTACTTGAGAACATAGCCCTAGTGAAAGAGCAGAGATGCTGGCAGAGGGCTCAGCTCAGGCTGTGGGACTGCTTGGGAGCTTGAGTCCTGATTGGGAGAAAGGCCAGGTCCCACAACGTTCAGGAATCACCAAGGTCCTAGAAAGGGCAGCAGACTATGGTGGAGGGCAGAAGGAGGTCCAGACACTGCATCTTAGAAGCTGTGTGACCTAGAGACAGGTGCTTGCCTCTCTGAGCAGGGTTCCTTCTGGAAAGGAATACATGGCCCCTGCCTCGGCCCCACTTTCCTGGGGGGGAGGGCAATGCAGGAAAAAGCCACCGGTGCCGAAGTCCATGTCATTATTACGACACCAACTCTGTGTGCACAAACACACACCCCTCCCCTTGGTTCCTGGAAGGTATAGCCTCAACCACTTCCTGAAAGAAGGGGATGGGGACACTACAGAGGCGAGTTCCTGGGGGCAAGGCAGCTTGGAGGGTCTGAGGGTCAGGAGCCCTAAGGGGCTCTCTCCATAGGGGGCTATCTGTTCTACCCACCATCCCCTGTGCGCACAGGAGCCCTAAGGTGAAGACAGGGCTGGCCTGAGTCCCATACTCATCCCCACAGCAGCTATGTGACTCGGAGCACCCTCTCTGACCCTCAGCTGCCTCATATGTAAAATGAGTGATGTTGTTTCAAAGATGTCCCATGGAGGGTCCCAGAGGTTGGCTTCTGAAGGGAAGGGATCAGGGAACACCTTTTGTGAGGACACGTGTACAGGGAGGCCTCAGTCTCAGAGGGCCATGGAGATGAGCATGCTGCCACTGTGGGCAGCCAGGAACAGAGAGATAGCCCTTCCCTGTTGAGGGAAGGAAGGAGCAGGGTGGAGGCTCCTGGTGTGCTAGCAGCTCAGGAGGACCACTGTAGCCCCAGGAGCTTGAGACCAACCTGGACAACACAGCAAGACCCTGTCTCACATAAATAAGTAAATGCATTAATTAATATAATTTCTTTTTTAAAATATGGCTAGACATGCTGATGAATAGGCTGCAATCCCAGCACTTGGGAGGCAGGGGCAAGAAGAGGTTCAGCTATGTGTCGGTAGCTGTGGGTGTGCCTCTGTGGTAGAACGTTTGCTTGCTCAGCACAGGAAAAGGAAGAGATGAGATTCCCTCAGAAAGCCCTAATCTTTGTGCTTGGGCTCGGCCAGAGCGACCAGCTTGACCCAGAAGTCATACATCACAGAAATCCCTCAGTCTCCAACAAACCAGGGCCACTGGCCACTACAGGCCGGTCCCTGCCACCTGTGTACCTCAAAAAGACAGACCCTGGAACACTGCAGCATCTGTCCTCTGGATTCATGCTGCTCCAGTGCAAGCCACGCCCCACAGCAGGTTAGCCACGCCCACAGCAGGTGGAACAGAGTCCGCCCTCTAGGAGCTTCTCTGGTGGATATTGCTTGAGATCCCTGTGTGCGCTCCAGTGTAAGTGACTCTCGTCAAACCCACATCTCGCCTCCACTGTGGGTGGGTTCTTCCGTGGATGAACTTCCCCGTCTTCTCCCAGGGAAGCAGCAGATCTCAGGACCCTCATGATACAGATGAGGAAAGCAAGCCTTGGAGCGATGGCCTGCCCCTCCCCTCCTCAGATGACAGGAAAACAAATTGGGGCTAGGCTGAGTGGAGGGTGGAGACAGCCACATCCGACTTGTCTTGACGCTTGCCTGTTTCCTGTCCTTCACCCCTAACCAGACACTACCTCCCTAGCCTCTGGCAGACTTCTAGGGGTCTCATTCCTCCACGAATCTTGGACCCTGAACTTCATCTCAAAATCTCCGACTCCAAGAGAAGCAAAGCCTAGACCAACAACCAGGGAACACTGAGGCACAAGCACCCCAGGTCCCATGAGGGGTGTATATCCTGGTGGATGAGACACTGTGTGGAGAATCAGATCAAACAATCTAAAAGCTGTGTGACCTTGGGCAACTCAATTTACCCCTCAGAGCCATGGATAGCTGCAGTATAGCTGTCTATAAGTTCATGGTAGCATAAGTGTGTAAGAAATACATCAGCACACTTTACCAGACACATAGAGTAGCCAGGCCCACGTGGGAACCCTCACCTTAGCCTAAAGCTGGACAACCTTGTCTAACACCAGCCTAGGAAACAGGGTATGAGAATCGATAGCCCAGCAGGGC
Source organism: Mastomys coucha (assembly GCF_008632895.1). Classification (NCBI taxonomy): domain Eukaryota; kingdom Metazoa; phylum Chordata; class Mammalia; order Rodentia; family Muridae; genus Mastomys; species Mastomys coucha. The sequence goes on from NW_022196905.1 coordinate 106,843,895, forward strand.
AGTGGTGGTACACGCCTTTAATCCCAGCACTTGGGAGGCAGAGGCAGGCATGTTTCGGAGTTGGAGGCCAGCCTGGTCTACAGAGTGAGTTCCAGGACAGCCAGGGCTACACAGAGAAACCCAGAACGTAGGTTCTCCAGAATGGCTGTATGGCTGTCACTTTCATAGTGTCGTGAAGACAGAGCATCATAAATCATAACATTGATTGGGTCAGTGTATGCAGAGACAAGAGAATCCACTCCTCGTGGGGCTGCCGAGGGTGAGTGGGGAATGGTCATGGTCCTCATGAGATGCTCAGCAAACAGTAAATGCTCAATGAAAGTCAGTTGTCATCATCATTATCATCATCATGATCACCACCACCACCACCATCATCATCATCTTGAAACAGGGTTTCTCTGTGTGGCCCTAGCTAGTCTGGAAACTCACTATGTAGACCAAGCTGGTCTTGAACTGAAGGAGATCCAACTGCCCCTGCTTCCTAAGTGCTGGTACTAAAACCACGCATGGCTCATAATTTTGAATTTTGCATTTAGGGCAAGGGGATCCCTGCTAACCACTGAGGGATCCTGGGAAATCCCCAACTTTGGAGCCAGCTATGACTGGCCTTTGGCTTCCTTAAAGAACTGAGATCCCCAGAAGCTGGTCTCTAGGGCAGGACCTGGACACCGCCCTCCATCTCAGCCTCCTCAGGTTCATGAGTCACATGTTCCAAGTGAGGCCTGCATGCTGGGCACTGCTCTAAAAGCTGTCTGTGAGTCCTTGGTGCACCCCCCAATTGACGGATAGGAGCTGTCACCCTGAGGCCCACTGGGTGCCCAGAGCTGTGTCTGCAGCAGGTGGCCAGGAGCAGTAATCTCCTGCAGAGCCCATCTCAGCCCCACACAATCTGTTCTTGGAGCCATTTGGATCGACTCCAGGCTTGGTTCAACATCTTCCACTCTGTAAACCTTCCTGATATTTGTTTCCTAAAACTCCAAGTGAACGAACCCATGAACTCCCTAAGCTGAGCACCACAGCCACCTGTGTTCTGAACCTGCCGCACTGCACACGCAAGCCGTCTCCGCCATCTCTAGCTTCTTCGTATTTGCCAGCGGACACATCTGCCTTTTTTGTCTATCCTATGGAGGACAATTCCCATTCTCACTTTATGTTTGCTCCGAGGCAGGCTCAAGTAGCCCAGGCTAGCCTACAACTGGTTGGAACCCCAAATGACCTTGAATTATTAAGTATCCCCCCTCTGCCTTCCAAGTACTGAGGTTAGACCTGTGTGTCTTGACACTCAGCCTATTATCTATCTATCTATCCATCCATCCATCTATAGACATAGTATCACTATATGTCCCTGGATGGCCTGAAACTTAACTATGTAGACCAGACTGGCCTCAAACTCATAAGAGCTCTGCCTGTCTCTGCCTCTAGAAAGTGTTAAGAGGCAGGCAGTGGCGGCACACGCCTTCAATCCCAGCACTTGGGAGGCAGAGGCAGGAAGATTTCTGAGTTCGAGGCCAGCCTGGTCTAGAGTGAGTTCCAGGAGAGCCAGGGTTATACAGAGAAAATCTGTCTTAAAAAAATAAAAAACAAAAACCAAAAAAACAAAAAAAAAGGAAGTGTTGAGATTAAAGGTGTGTGCCTTCATTCCTGAGCCCTGCAACTTTTTAGTAGTAGACACCCTGTGTGTCTACTTAATATCCTGTGGCTCCTTGCAAGGCCACGTGCACAGTGTTAGACAATGTGGGGGGTCCTTAACTCGAAGAACCAAGCTTGGCTTGTTGGAACCCCAGGGCATTGGCTAGCTACAGATGAGGCCTGTTGTGTAGCACAAATTAATTGTAGGCTTTACACAGCCCAGCCAGCCTGTCTCCTGCCAGTGTCCTCCACTACCTGCTTCCTGCTCTATACAGCAAGGGGGACTGAGAGACCTGGTCCCCATGGGCCCAGGGTTCTGCAGCCAGGAGGCCTGTGTCACATCCTAGCTCAGTGCCTTCTTGGCTATGACGTCATGTGTAGCTGCCTCTCCCCTCAGAGCCTGGTTTTCCCACCTATAAACAACAGCACCATCCGCCAGGAGTATCTGGGTGATCCCAAAGCCCCTCTGGTGACCCACCCAGGACCCAACTCAGGTTTTCTGGAAAGCTTAGCAGGAGGGCCCAGTCCCTTCCGTCCCCCAGTTTCAGCCGTCTGGCTACTGGCCAAGCTGGTGAGGAAGGAACCTCCCCACAGGGTGTGGTACTAACAGAGGCACCCAGAAGAGCTACCTCCCTAACCCTTGGACACCGAGAGGCCAGGCCCTTGCAGATGGAAATGAGTTATGGGAAAAGGAGACCAGCAGAAACCCAGAGAAGTCCTGACAATAGGAGCTAATCTCCAGCTACAGGGGCAGGGGGCTGGGGGAAGCTCAGAGGCAGAGCACTCACTCGCCAAGCTTGCAATAAGCCCCAACCTCACACAGCAAAGACAACGCAAATCTGCAGGAGTCGGGGATGGGACCTGATGGGTTTTCAGCCCCTAACATCTCCATTAGATCCCAAGTACAAGCTCTCAAGAGTGGACTAGGGGTGTGGCCAGTAGGCCGGATGCTCTCCTAGCAGACATGAAGCTCTGGCTTTGATTTCCTGCATCAGTGAACTAGGCGTGGCAGAGGCACATGCCCACAGTCATAGCACTTGAAACATGGAGGCACGGAATTAAGGTCATCCTAGGTGACACGGTATGTTTGGGGCCAGCCTTGGCTACATGTGATTGTCTCAAAAACACTGAGCCCGGAAGAGATGGCTCAGCAGTTAAGAGCATCGCCTGCTCTTCCAAGGGACCAGGTTTGATCTCCAGCACACACACGGAGGCTCACATCCATCTGTAACTCCAGTCCCACCGGCCTCATAAGGCACTGCACACATGTGATGCGCAGATGTACATGCCCTCAAAACACACATACACATAGCACTTTTAAAATAATAAGACCAACTGAAAAGCAATTTCCTATGAACAAGTACTGTTTTCTCAATCTGATTTAATTTAAAAAACAAAAACAAAAACAAACGAAGGGTTAGGGTGGAGACTAGATGGCTCTGAGGGTCAAAGTGCTTGCCGGGGAAGCCTGCTGACCTGAGTTCAGTTCCCAGAACCCACCGTGGAAGAGAACTGACTTCCCCAAGTTACCCTTTGACCTCCACACATGCTGCATGACACTCATGTGCCTGCTCAGGCACACAAGTGCACATGCAATATGCACACATGCAAGTATTAATAATAATAATAATAATAATAATGATAATGATAATAAATGAAAATAAAATTTAGATCAAAGAAGATTGATGCTTGGTGGTGCATGCCTGTAATCCTAGAATGAGGCCAAGGCAAGAGACTAGCCTAGGCTACATAGAGTTATAGGCTAGCCTAATGAACAAATGGAGACCATATCTGATTTGAAAGAGAGAGAGAGAGAAAGAGAGAGAGAAAAAGAAAAAGAGAAAGAGAGAGAGAGAGAGAGAGAGAGAGAGAGAGAGAGAGAGAGAGAGAGAGAGAATATCCCAAAGAATGTTTCATGCCTTAACAACCTCGAGACACCCTCCACAGTCTTTCTGGACTCGTCTGCTCTGGCCTTGAGCTTCTCACAGATGAGAGGAAGGGTGGGATAGTGTCTAGGGAGAGGGCCCGGACTTCTCGGAGTCTCCACACAGAGACTGCCAGGTCAGCCTGGTAAACAGACAGCAGCTGAGCATTTTCAGCTAAGGGTGGAGAAGCCCCAGTCTCCTGGGAGACCTCGGCCCAGAGTGTCAGTGTCACTCTGAAGGGCCCAGGCACCACCAATGCGAAGGCGGGCTTCTTGTCCCTTGGGCCCCCAGCCACTCCCCATGGTTTTGCAAACCAGACTTACCGTGCCCAGTAGAGCATGGGGCAGCTGCCTTGGGGCCCAGAAGTGACTCTGCCTCAGTGACAAGGCCCCAGTCCACACTGCCAGACACTTGTGGTCCCAATCCGCCAACTAACCCCCAACGGCAGGGTGTGGAAGAAGGAAGCGAGAATGAGGTTACTCAGGCTGGTCACGTGACGCCCCACACCCCCTTGTTTGTGACAGCTTTGGTGACAAGTCTGATTAAAGCTGGGTGGGCAGTGTGATAGTGGTGTGTTGGGGCTGATAACAATCTTGAAAGTTCAAGGAAAGTGTGGGGCTTTACTGGTGAGGGGACCTCTGCATGAGACCTCTGAGAAGAGTCACAGTTATTCCATGGGCACCTGAGAGAGGCAGTCAGAGAGAACCATGCCATGGAGGCAGAGGCCAGATGGAAGAGGGTTTCAATTCCATTCAAGATGGAGACTGGGAGGCAGAGGGGCAGGAACTGCAAAGCACCCACCTTTTGGGGGTTTGTACATAGAGTGACTTTTTTGTGTGTGTGTGTGTGCTCATGTGTGCACACATGTGTGCTTGTGTGCACGTGTGTGTATACATGTGTGTATGTGCATGCCTTTGTATGTGTGCTCATATGTATATACATGTGTGTACATGCACATACGTGTGTGCACATGTGTTTGTACATGTGATTGTGGGGGGGTCACATGCATGCGTGTGCATACCCCCTAACCCCTCCATGTCTCTATAGCTCAGCTTGGCTTCAGGATCCTCCTTCCACCCGGGCTATAAGAGATTTTTCCTCTCACAAGGTTCGACATAATGGAATGTAGTGGTGTTCACTTCTAACCTCAGCACTGGGAATGCCAAGGCAGGAAGAGCACTGTAGATCTGAGGCCAACCCGGGCTAAAGAGTAAGACCCTGGTTTAGCCACTCCATGAACAATACAGCAGGTCCCTTTAGCATCAGTCAAGGACTCCCTGGGCAGGGAGGGCCATTTCCCAATGGATTTCTCCCTTGTCTATTCCTTTGGCCAACCCCTACATCTCAGGTTGAACAGCAGGCATGGTCTCATGCCACCCACCTTGTCCATGGGATGGTGAGACCAGTCAGTAAACAGTTGGTAGACCATTACCACATACCTTCCAGGAAACGCATCACTCCAGGGTGAGCTCCAGGGTCAGGCAGGAGATGAGGTGATAACACAGGCAAAGGCTGGAGATCTAGCATGCACAGCATGGATCTGGAAGCAGACAAAGGGATTAGCCTCCAGGATCTGCCCTGCAGTTTTGCAAGGCCAGACTCAGGACACATGGAGACAGAAGGCCATACCCTGCCTTGCACGATGGAAGTTGCTTAAAAACAAAAGCCAGGGGTGAGGTGGTGTGTGCCTGTCATCCCAGCACTTGAGAGGCTGAGGACAGTCTGGGTTATACAGTGTTAGGCCAACAAGGGTCACATAGCTTGTCTCAAAATACAAAACAAGGCTGATGTGAGGGCTCAGTGTATAAAGATGCTTGCAGTCAAACCCTGATAACCTGAGTTCAAGTCCTGGAATCTGCCAAGTAGAGCTGAATTCTGAAAAAGTTGTTTTCTGTCTCTCTCTGTCTCTTTGTTTCTGTCTGTCTGTCTGTCTGTCTGTCTCTCTCACACACATGTGAGAGAGACACATGTATGTGAGATATACATACATGCACAGATATGCACAAAACATAAATACACAAAATAAAAGTGTTTAAAATAAAGCAAGTAAATAAAAAAAACAAAACCAACCAACCAGACAGACAGACAGACAGACAGACCGACCGACCCAAGGCTCCAGCCAGCCATGTCAGGACCTTTCAGCCGCCTTAGGAAGCCACCACTGGGGCCCACAGCTGAGCCAACTGAACAGACAGATCAGCTACAGAACAGGACTCAGATCCGGGCTGTGACGTGAGCAGCATGGGCATTGCAAATGTTTTTTGCCTGGCATGCTGGCAAGTGCTGTGCCACCCAGCTTCACCCCAGCCTGCTTATGTAGCAAGGGGCAGCGGCCCTTCAGCCCTGTCAGGGTCCATCAAACAGGAAGAACTGCTTCCTAGAGGTTTGCACACTGTGGTGTGGATTCCAGTTGATGTTTTCTCTGGGGCCCCAAAGCCACATCCTCCTGCACCTGACACCTGTGGGGCATGTGCTCACAGTGAGCAGTTCTGTGCCTCTAGGAATGGAGCCCAGGAGACTCCCCCACCACACTCAGGGACAGAGCAATGGGACTCAGCTGGGGGAACATTTGGGGAAATGTCATGGAAATATGTCCCTTGGTGGAATATGGCACAGGTGCTTAAAAACCACACCCATGCTTGTTAAAGCAAACTTGAAAGGAGGCAGATCGAAAGACCCTGAGCAGACAGACAGGCAGTCGTGGCAGACAGGCCCTGCTTGATTTGCAAACAGACTCCAGCAAAGCTTCAGTCTTTTCTTGGAGCTTCTTAAAGACAGTCTGAACTTTAAAGGCACCCAACCAATCAGAAGTAGCCAGTACAGTTATCACCAATCACTAGGAATCTTCCAAGCCAATCGGATCTTTATTTTTGTGTGTGTGTCTCCAAGTACCCTTGGCAGTACTCCTGAACCTTGTCTGGCTTGAAGCTTCTTGATTTATTAATTTTTACTACATTGTAAAAACACACACACGCTGTTGTAAGATTCAGAGACACTCCCCCCCCCCCCCCCCCCCCCCACTGTTGTAAGATTTGGAGAACGGAGTCTTATGTCCAGGATGTCGTCCCACTCACAAAAAATGCAGAGGTGGAGAACGATGCAATTAGCTCCTGGAACTCACTCTGTAGACCAGGCTAGCCTCGAACTCAGAAATCCACCTGCCTCTGCCTCCCAAGTGCTGGAATTAAAGGAGTGCACCACCATTGCCCGGCCTAGCATGAGGTTTTTAATGATCCAGTATACTGGGATCGTCCAGCATTCAGGCAAAGGCGACCCCAAGGAACAAAAGCCCACACTTTTTATACCTTCCGAGTACACAGGTTTACAGCATGAGTTGATTATCTCTCATTGGTGGAGCCCATTGTATTTTGAGTCCATTGACCTCTGTGCCCCAGGTGAGGAGGGGATACTGATTGCACGTAGGAGGGGTCGGAGGAGATCCACCCCTACTGGGGACAGTTCCTGGAACCCGGCATTACCCCCGCAATTAGGGCATCTCCTGGGGATGGATGTTTGCTCAGTAAACCCTTCTGAAGCTCTCTGTCTTTAGACTTAATGGACATTCTTAGCTCCTCGGTATTTTTATGAGGTGTCCCTGTTTGCTCAATTCTTACAACACACACACACACACACACACATACACACACATGAGTGCACATGTACAGGTCAGAGGGCAACTTGTGGGAGCCCTCTTTTTTT
>NW_022196905.1:106851302-106885477 GCF_008632895.1 Mastomys coucha
CAGAAATCCACCTGCCTCTGCCTCCCAAGTGCTGGGATTAAAGGCGTGCGCCACCACCGTCCAGCCACACACACACACACACACACACACACACACACACACGAGTGCACATGTACAGGTCGGAGGGCAACTTTTGGGAGCCCTCTTATTAGCAAGTACCTTTAGCCATCTTGTCACCCCCAAGCTTCATAATTTATGAATCGTTGTTTAAATAAACCTTACAAAAACACTTTTTTTCTTTCGTCTCGGTTTACCTTTAGCACACTGTGGGTATTGAAAGTGCACAGAGATCACTGTTATCAGTCATGGATGTTGGCAAGCCCTTTGGCTGAGACAGGCCCTTGCTAAATCCTCAAAGCTGGCTTTGAACTCACTCTGTGGCCCAGTCAATCCTTGAACTCATAAACCTACTGCCCACATAGCTGAGATTGCAGGCCAATCTCTGCTCTGCTTTTTAGAAATGGAGCCTGAAAAGAGTCAAAATCCATTACAGGACCACAGCAGTGATCATTTGCATAAGAGATTTGAGGAGCTGAGTGTGGTGGCACACACTTGTAATTCAGGCACTCTGTGGGGTCGTCAGGAGGATTGCATCAAGTTCAAGTACAACTTGAACCACAGATGGCATTCCAGGATAGCCAGGGTTGTGGATCAATTGCCCTATGTCAAAAAAAAAAAAAAAAAAAAACCACAAACAGGGCAGGGCATGGTGGCACACATTTTTAATCCCAACACTCGGAAGACAGAGGCAGGTGAATCTCTGTTTGAGGACAGCCTGGTCTACATACTGAACCTCCGGGAGCTATAGTGAGCCCTTGCTTCAAAACAAATGAAAGGATGCCAGGTGGTAGTGGCTCACGCCTTTAATCCCAGCACTTGGGAGGCAGAGGCAGGTGGATTTCTGAGTTCAAGGCCATCCTAGTCTACAGAGTGAGTTCCAGGACAGCCAGGACTACACAGAGAAACCCTGTCTCGAAAAAACAAAACAAAACAAAACAAACAAAAAATATATACATATATTTTAAAATACCCATAATGGTGTCATGTTCATGTGTGTTACTTGTTTAGGTCCTGCTGATTGAACCCAGAGCCCTCGCGTGCGCTAGCCCTCAGCCATGGAGCTGTGTTATCCTCAGCACCATGTTTATATCGTAACTAGGAAGTAGATCTTGAAGAGGGCAAGGACTTTCTAAACTTCATCGTTATTGCCCTCCCTCCCACCCCCAAACACACATACCAGGGTCAGCTTCCTACAAGTCCGACCACCTGCTTCCTACCAAACATGGCTCCTTTGCAAACATGGTTCCTTCCTGCGGCCCCAAATGGCACCAATCCTATTGGTTTCCAGATCTCTGTGGAGGACTCTGGAAGGGTCTGGCAGCCTGTTCAGGAATTACAGAATGAACTCCCAGAGAGTAACTCATTTCCTACAAGAGAGCTTTTCTGGAGAGGACCTTCCTCCTCCTCCTCCTCCTCCTCCTCCTCCTCCTCCTCCTCCTTCTTCAAGATGTATTTATTTTATTTATATGAGTACACTATAGCTGTCTTCAGACACACCAGAAGAGGGCATCGGATCCCATTACAGATGGTTGTGAGCCACCATGTGGGTGGTGGAAATTGAACTCAGGATCTCTGGAAGAGAAGTCAGTGCTCTTAACTGTTGAGCCATCTCTCCAGCCTCAGACAGTAGAACTTTACTGTTTCTGTGGATCTGTCATAATACCAGCTATATGAACAAATTGATGAATTGTGTTTCAATAAAACTTTATTTACAAACACAGTATTTGTCTCTGTATCTGTGGTTTGTGCTCCTTCTGCCTGGGGCACTTTTTGTTTTCCTTTTAATCAACAATTACCACTTACCAGACCCTAGTTCATGTGCCTCTGCAAGCCTTCCCAGACCCTCATACCCTCCCCCTTCATTCCAGAGTACCCAGTCCTGCCCCTGCTTAATGAGTGCTGTTTTTCTGAAAGTTTTGGGAGGAAAGCCATGTCTATTTTGTTTGGTGTGGCATTTCCTTGTCCTGGCACAGAACCTAGCACTAAGAAATAGTTGGTGCTCAGGTTTCCCAAGCCCTGTCCTGGGCATTATAATTATAATTACCCCATAAGGAGGTACTACTGCTGCCCACATTTTAGAGATAAGAAATACCAGGTCCAGAGGAGTGAAGTATCTTGCCCAGGGTGATCTGCTGGTAGGTAGCAAAGATAGAGTGTTATATAAAAGTGCCTAATTAAAGCCTGGATCTTAGCTCCTTCCTGCATCCCAGCCTGCTGTGACCAGTTTGGAAGGATGCAGTGTCTTTATGAGTCCCTGGAGTGTGGGACAGAGATTACAATCCTGATATGTGCTGGAGACCAAGGGCGGGCTAGCCTGGGAACTGAGGTCTGTTTCTGGGTCTGCTGGGGAACAATGGGTGTTCTCGGGTGCTCGTTGGTGGTCATTGTTGACAGAGCCATCTCAAAAGTGGAACTGTGGCTTCTGCTTGGAGGACAACGTCTCCTGAGTACTCATCCCTGCCTGAACCCAGTCTTCCTTGGTTCAGCTTACTTGGGGATGGGGTAAAGGGAGGGCTCACAGGCTCCTGGCCACATTGAGTTCCAGGGGCATCACCACGGCATGCATACTGTGTCTCTCCAGTGACTTTAACTGCACTTTGCACTAGTTGAGAGAGGAAACTGAAACCCAGTGACTTCATTAAACAGAGAGGAAGCTCTGGGAGGCCACAGCTGGCCTGAGCTTCAACTGGCCAGGCTCATCTAGTTGTTAAGGGAATCTTGGAAATGCGTAGATGGTCAGATATGAAATCTGTCCATCCCAGTGCACCTGAGCTTTAAAAAACTTTTTAAAAAAATTTTTAAAAATTGTATGTGTGTGAGTGTTTCACCTGCAAGAGTGTCTGTGTATCATGGGTGCTCCTGGTACCTTCCTCAATGGCTTTGCCATCTTATTTATTTACGAAATTAGAGACTGAGTCTCACAGAACCTGGAACTCAAGGATTTGGCTAGACTAGGTGACCTGCAAGCCCTAGGGGACTCTCAAGTCTCTGCCTCCACCCAGCATACCTATGTTCAACCTTTCTGTGGGAGCTGGGGATTCAAACCAGGTCCCCAAGCTTGGCCACCAAGCACTTCACAAAGAGAGTCATCTCTCTAGCCCCATGGTGGATAAGATTTAAAAGCCACTGACTCAGAGAAACAGGCTGGATTCTATTTAAGCCTGGGAGATAGCCCAGGCTTGGTAGGCCTGATGACTTGGCTCAGACGCACCCACACTGTTCATTGAGCCTCACCTTTCAGAAAGGAAAAATGACTTAATTTTAGGAGAGCAGACAAGATTCTTGGCAGAATGTGTGTGCGTTGAGTGTGTCTCCCTTCTAACCCCAGGGTTCCTCATATTCAGGGCAACAAGACAAGCATGTGGGATACAGAACAATTCTCTCAGCAGGCCTATAAACAGCCTTTGGCTCCCAGGCCAGACCCCTGAGGAGCTCCAGCATGCTTTGGTTTTGCTGAATTATAGGGGGGCTGGAGAGATGAACAGCACTGGCCGCTTTGCAGAGGGCCTGAGTTCAGTTCCTAGCTCCCACATGGCAGCTCCCAGTTGTCTGTAACTCCAGTTTGAGGGGATCCAGTGCACCCTTTTGGCCTCTGTAGACACTAGGAAAGCCTGTAGTACACAGGTATATAAGCAGGCAAATGCAAATGATTCATACAAAAACAGTAATAATTAAACAATGAAAATAAATCTTAAAGGAGTAAACCTGGCCAGTCAGATAGTCTTTGCCCATCTACATATTCCCAAGATTCTTCATCGACTAGGAGGTGGGGGGAGGATGCAAAGATGCCCTAAAATAGAGTAAGAGAAAGCAGTGCTTTGCTTTGAAAGGCCCAGCTAGGGGAGAGCCTCATCCCCACTCCCAGCCCCTCCCATTCCAGAGGCTCATAGGTTTTTCTGAGTCATCCGAAGGGGAAATGGCTACTGCCCCCTCCACTCGCCAGATTCTACCCCCCTCCAAACAGGAACACAGTGTCAGGGTGTGCACTTTCAAGCCCAGATTTTGGATGCCCACACAGGCAGCACCTGAAGCTGTCTCCACACTGGAGACCGCAGCATAGATCATTTCCTCAGATGTAGTCCCTTCTCCAGCTCACAAGGGGCCTCCAGCAGCAGAAAGTGGCCAACAGCCGGGTGGTGGTGATGCACACCTTTAATCCCAGCACTTGGGAGGCAGAGGCAGGTGGATTTCTGAGTTTGAGGCTAGCCTGGTCTACAGGTGAGTTCCAGGACAGCCAGGGCTATACAGAGGAACCCTGTCTTGACCCCCCCCCCCCCCAAAAAAGAAAGTGGCCAACAACTTGAAGCTCTAGTGTGGAGAGCAAAGCCAACCATGCAGATACACATTCAAATCCCAGCAAAGGGGAGGCTGAGGCAGGGATGCTGTGAGATCAAGGACATCCAGAGCCACCACACACACACACACACACACACACACACACACACACACACACACACACTCACACTCACACACTCCTATAGAAACAAAATCATGCAAAAAAAAAAAAAATCCATGCCTCCTACAGTAACCTTCCTGAAGCACCCAGCCAGATCCTGTGCCCGGCAGGGTAAACTACCCTTCCAACCCAGCTGATGGACACAGCCCTTCTCTGAAGATCCATCAGGGTCTCAGTTGCACATGCAGTCATCATGGGTGTAGGAGGGATAACTGTTGGAATCTGAAATGTCTCTTTAGGTTTGGGTCCTGAATGCTTTGCTCCCCTGGCTTGTGAAGTCCCTTAAATCTTCTTATGGGGTCACTTGCTATAGTGAGCTTTAATAATCTGTAGCTCTGGTCGGCGGGAGTAGAAGAATCAGCTGTGGATTAACAAGCAACCAGCACCACTGAAGTGAACCTTTGTGTTACAATAGATGCTGGCCATCTGGAGCTGAGAAATCAGCAGCAATTCAAAGAGACCAGCATCACTGAGGGTCATACATCTTGGGACTACTTCCTCCGAGTCAGCACACACAGAAGTCTGTGGTCTCCAAACTGGATAATGTGTAAGAGTTTCCCAGGTCAGAGTTTCTGGTCTTGAAAGCATCAAAGGGTCACAGAGAGCAGCTGAGGCTTGGCACCATGTGGCAGAGTCAGGCTCCCTTAAGGGCCCCAGGAGAGGCTATGGGGGGAGGCACAGCCTGGCTGCAGTAAAGACCCCAACATCTTGGAGATGCATGCCAGTACTGTGGAATCACCACCACAGACAGCAGCGGCTGAGGCATGGAGCTGGCTCGAGCCTATGAGACAAGCTGTTGTCTGTTGCAGAGCCTCCTGTGTCCCATGGAGCCGAGGGCACCATGAGTGGGTCCCAGAGGTCAAGCATTGAACTTTCCATACTATTAGACTTTGATTTTGCTTTGATTCCATCACAACTGTGTGCTGGTTCCATCATCCTGGGAGTAAAAAGGTATTTGTTTTGATTTTACAGAGGCCCATAGTGTTTTGAAGAGACTGGAATTTTACAGAGATGTTGGAAACAGTCAGAGATTTTGGATATTTTAGAGTCTTTGAACTTTAAAGGAGACATTAGATTTCTTTCCTCTTAGTTTTTAAATATTTGCTAATTTTTTTCCTGCATGAGCATTTTGCCTGCCTGCATGTTTGTGCATCTTGTGTATATTACCTGGTGTCCACTGAGGTCAGGGTTTGGATTCGGGTTATGGGAATGGAGCTAACACGTGGTTGTGAGCTAATAGGTGGATGCTGGGGATTGACCCCGGTTCTGCAAGTACAAGTTAACTCCAACCCAACTTTGGTTTATAGAGAATTTTTTTATAAAGATTTATTTTATGCATATGAGTACACTGTAGCTGTACAGATGGTTGTGAGCCATCATCTTGTTGTTAGGAATTGTATTTAGGACTTCTGCTCGCTCAGGTTGGCCCCACTCACTCTCCCCAAAGATTTATTTATTATTATAAATAAGTACACTGTAGCTGTCTTCAGACACCCCAGAAGAGGGCATCAGATCTCATTACAGGTGGTTGTGAGACGCCATGTGGTTGCTTGGATTTGAACTCAAGACCTTCGGAAGAACAGTCAGTGCTCTTACCTGCTGAGCCATCTCTCCAGCTCTATAGACTTAATATTTGAAAATTTAAAGGCAGTGGGACTTTTAAAAGTTGGGATGTTTTATATTATTATGTTTTATACAGTTACATTGTTTTATATTTAGCATGTCTCCTTGGGAACAAATGAGAAAGGAAAAATTCTACTTGAATAGTGTTGTGTCTGTGCATCCGGCTGCTGAGGGGTCACTGTGCTGCCTAGCTCTGTCAACCAAACACCAGCTAGAATCATTCCGGAAACGGTGACTTTCAGTGAGAACATGACTCTTAAGAGCTGCCTATAGGCAAGTCTGGGGCAATCTTCATGATTGCGGATTCATGTAGGCGGGCCCAGCCATTATGGCTAACTCCATGCCTGGGCTAATGGTTCTAGGGTATATAATAAACTGACCAAGCCAGTAGGCAGCACTCTGCATCCACTCCTGCCTCCAGGTGTGTGATGGCTGCTCTTGTGTCAACTGACCACAGTCGTCTGGATTAACTAAAAACTCAAGCAGCAGTGCACACTTGTGAGGGACTTTTCTTGATTGGATCATTTGAGGTGGGAAGACCCACCCTAAATCCGGGCCACACCTAGTAGTAGCCTCTATGAAGGATAAGGAAGAAGGAAGCTTTTGCTTGCTGTCTGCTTGCCCCTGCTCTCATATATCTGGATGCTAGTGAATTCTTCCATTGGCATTACATACTACTTCTTCAGAAGTCTGGTGAAGACCAACTGAGACATCCAGCCTCATGCACTGAACAGCTATTGGATTCTTGGACTTTCCCTCAGGTGACAGCCATTGCCAGACTGGATGGACCACAGCCTGAGAGCCTCTGCTCCTCTAGAGACCCTCACCAATAAGTTCCTACCCATACTCCTGGATGATGGATAAGCTGTAAAAGAAAACCAGCCCTTTCCTCCCTGGGCTGGTTTTGGCTATGGTTTACAAACTAAGACAGCAGGATTTTAGGTTGTAGCAACAGTATCTACCACACAGATCCCTCAGTATTCAGGAAAATGGTCAAAATATATGGCATGTCCAAATTTAAATAACTACATTCTACTTTGAATTATGTGTATCTTTCTGTGGATGTGTACAGTAAAGTTCAGGTGCTCACAGGGGCCAGAAGTGGGTATTGAATCTCTGGTTGTGAGCTACCCAGTGTGGGTGCTGGGAACTAAACTTGCTTCCTCTCTAAGGGTGGTACACACCCTCAGCCACTGAGCCAGCCGTCCAGCCCCAGCATGTACCAACTGTATATGGACACTGGGATTTGGCTTTCACGATTCTTACTAAACCGTCTTCCTCTGCATTTCTGCCTACTAAAGTATAAATACCAACAAGGTGCACACACCTTTAGTCCCAGCACTGAGAAGGCAGAGGCAGGTGGATCTCTGAAAGTTCAAGGCCAGCCTGGTCCACAGAGTAAGTTCTACGCCAGGCAAAGCCACAGAGTGAGACCTTTTTTCAAAACACATAAAAAAAAAAATCCCTGTTGTTATTGTTAGCTTTTTCTGGTTTTTCAAGACAAGGTTTCTCTGTGTAGTCCAGGTTGTCCTAGAACTTGCTTGTAGACTAGGCTGGTCTTGAACTCTCATTCTTCTGGAGTGCTGGGATTTAAGTGTATGCCGTCATATTCAGCCAGTTATATACACATACAACATCAACTGTACCTTACTCTCCATTTTTAAAAGATTTATCTTTATGTGTATCTGTGTTTATTATTATGTCTTTTTTTTAAAGATTTATTCTATTTTTATTATGTGCATGAGCACACTGTAGCTGTACAGATGGCTGTGAGCTATCATGTGTGCGGCTGCTGGGAATTGGACTCAGGACCTCTGCCAGCCCCGCTCGCTCAGGCCCCGCAATTCACTGTAGCTGTCTTTGAAGCACCAGAAGGTGTCAGATCTCATTACGAGTGGTTGTGAGCCACCATGTGGTTGCTGGGATCCAAACTCAGGACCTTTGGAAGAGCAGTCAGTGCTCTTACCTGCTGAGCCGTCTTGCCAGCCTCCCAGTGTCTTTATTAACTGACTAAACAGCCATACGGTATTATGGCAGTAAGACTAGGAGCTGGAGGGAAGGAGGCACTTCTTAGTTCTCAAAGTCCCTTAGCCTCAATGTCCCACTGGTATTTCGGAGGGAAGCTCTCAGGTGAGAAGTCTAAGAAGCTACAGTTAAGTCTGGTCCCAGCTGTGAGCCTGCCTTCCAGAAGGTGCTGTCATTGTGCACACGTAAGTGCCAGCAGTAGCCTAGAGGGTCAACAAACACCCTCTCCCTACCCCAACGGGAAGTGTACCCTTGACCACGCCTCACGTTCATGACCAAGTGACAATGTCAGGATTGTTTACAGCGCTGGAAGGAGAAAGGGCCACTCAGAGTTAACAGATTCTTTAAGACCCAACAAAAAGTGTTTCTGGACAGGACACGGAGCACTAAGGACAGGGAGGGAAGTAACCTTAAAAAGCAAGTTCTCTCCAGACAGCGTCTGGTTCGCTGTCTGGGGCGACACAAGAAGCTGTTAGGTCTTCTGGCAAAGTGTCAAGGTGGCCAAAACCAGACAATGACGAGCCAGTTCCAAAAAGACCACCAGGCCTCTCCCCACAGCTGGGGTCCTCAGAGAGAGAGGCCTGCCAACTTCCCCTCCCTGCCTGGTGTGGGAACCAGGCTGCTCCCCTTGCTCCGGAGGAAGGAACCTGGGGAGAGCCTTCCGGTACTTGCTCATCACATCTTAAGTACTAAGGAAGGTAAACAAGGGTGTTTCTTTTGTATAAAAACTGAAATGTCATCAGGTGATGGGGTAACAGAAATTGGGGAAGTTGAAAGGTACCAAAGACACGGAGGACCTGCTGGGCACAGCCAAGGTTTCCTGTCCACTGAAAAAAATGTTGCTTTGAACGCACTTCCCTATGGGGCATATGACGCTGTCACTCAGGATATAGAGGCAAGAGGCTCAAGGCAAGTTCAAAGACAGCCTGGGGTACTTCTACCTTTTCTATCTTTTTTGAGACAGGGTCTCTCTCTAAATAGCCCTGGCTGTCTTGGAATTCACTATGTAGACCAGGCTGGCCCTGCCTCTGCCTGTGAGTGCTGGGCTGAGATCTTGTCTTAAACAATAAGCCAAACCAAACCCGGGTCTGAGGATGTGGCTTGGTAGATAAAGCTCTTGTTGAACTTGAGCAGAGGCCCTGGATCCCCTGGGAGATCACAACAAACTTGGGGCCAACCTGGCCTACCTGATACCCTGTCTCAAAAGAAAAACAAACGAAATGCAGGGAGGCACTCCCCACACTGGCCATGATGTTCCTGCAAGAGGCCAAGTGGTCAGCCTGGGTGTCTCGCTCCTTGTGGGACTGCCATCCTCCCCCCAAATAGGGAAGAGACAGGGAGATGAACTTGGCCTCAGATTGCTCAGGCTGGAGGCAGGGGCCACTTGGCAGTCTGTGAAAACCTAGACCGCAGCACTAGGGTCTCTTGATCGCCCACCCACCTATCCGCCCGGCAGTTGCTGGGTGTTTCTGCCCAGCAGGGGTGTGGCTGCCTCAGAGACAGCTGAGTGAGTCATGAAAGAAGCACAGCACACGATTGTAATCAATGTCTTTTATCTCTAAAAACGGAAGCGAGTGTTTTGACAGAACACTATGGCCACTCTATAAGAGTGGGTGTAGGAGCAGTTCACTGTCCTCCTCCCGTGCCACGGCTTTAAGACAGAACAGGGAAACAGAGGCCACCACAGCGTGTCAGGTGCCTGCTCAGCCTGGCACACACTACAGTCACTCCTTCCTCTCTGAACCACATTCCCTCTGGCTTCATCACCAGCCTCTACAATTGTTTACTTAATTAATTCAACTGACCCCAGAACCTTTGTGAATCTTGAAACAGTCCTCAGCGTAGCACACGTACAGACAATGCAGTGAGTCATTCCAGCCGTTTTCTCTCCATCTCATTATTCAACATTAAAACATAAGACAGACACAGAAATTCATGAAGGCTCATGAGCCCTGAAGCTTCAGAGCCAGTGACCGCTATCTACGTGGCTGAGAACTTTTTCTTATAACAGTACCCAATAAGTCCACACACTCTAAGCCGCTGCTGCCACACTATGCCTGTCCTGATAACCTGTGCATTTGCTGGCAGCACGGTGCCCGCATCAGCACAAACATACGCCTGAGGCTTGCCTCTCATGATCCCTCTGACACTACCCAGGTTGTCTGCTTCCACAGACAAGCAACACGGGGCTGTGAGATTAGGGTAGGGCTAGGCTCCAGCTGCCCTAGGAACAGGTGTGTCTAGGGAGCTGCCGTGCTCCACAGGGCCACAGTCAGTGCTGGAAAACAGCAGCCTGATCTGGGTGGCGGGGCACAGGGCCTGTGCATGGCCAGCTATGGTCTACCTCTGAACTTCCCTTTCCCTCAGCTGCAACATTCAAGAGCCCCTGAGGACTAGCTGGGCACCTGAGACAGGAGGCAGCAAAGTAAGGAGGAAAGACAGGAGCAAGGGAAACAGAGGGCTGGGGCAGAGGCTATGGACATATCGCCTGGGTTTAAGCCCCACACTATACCCAAGGGCCAGGCAAGCCACCTCTGTGGACAAGGACTCTCAATACATGGGTATCTGCTCGCCTTGGGTGCCCCGGAAGTGAACCACACTGCTGGAAGGGACGGGCGCAACTGTCTGCGGAGAACAAAACTGCAGAAACACGAGCTAGTTTGGGTCAGAGTCTAATCATTGAAGCACAGCATCAAGGAGCCGAGTTCCATCTGTGCAACCACCCAACTTCTAGGAAAGAGAGAGCAAGGAGAGAGAGACAGGACAAGAGCTTTTGATCAAAGACTCAACGGAATGGGGGCAGTGTGTGGGTCCACGTGATTTCTCAAGTCTTCCTTCTGGACAGTCGTTAGATGCCCAAGTTTGTGCTGTGAGTAAGCCAGCCCTGTGCAGCTGCCTGCGCTGATTGTTTTCGTGAGTGTTTATACAAAATAATCATCTCATCTTCATTTAGTTTATAAACATACACAGTGCTGTCCCTTTCAAATTGAGGAGAAAAAAAAAAAACCACACAAATACTGCAAAGTAGCAAAATACAAAGAAAAAAAGCTACTTTCGGTTTTGGCAACATTAAAAAGGAAAAGACAGAGAGCAGAGGTGGCACTGGCCAGGTCATCAGGTGTGTGGGGAGGACGCTGGGTCGGGGGGTGGGGGTGGGGGCTTGTTTTCTAAAATTCAGAATATCTGGCATTTCAAATGTAGGAAAGTTCAACAAGTCACCAGACCCGTCAAACATCAGAAGCTCCCTGATAAAAAGCTCAGCTGTCCTGTTTTCAAAAATTTGGGAGAGGAACTGAGTTCTTACTGGAATGTGGCCTATCACTGGCTGACAGATCTGACATGGAATGTCTCCAAATGGCAGGGTCTCCCTCTCTGCCCTCCCTGGGAGCACACCAATGAGCAGCTGCCATCCGAGGAGGTGGGCGGGCCTCAGACAGCCATCTTCGCCAGCTGCTGCTCCAACTTGGAAATGCGCTCGTCTTGACTGCAGATCGTGTCCTTTATGGATTTGATCTCTTTCAGAATCTCATCCAACTTGGCTTCATTTTGCTAAGAAACAAACATAACAAGGTGACCAGACAGCAGTAACGAAGTGTACTCCCATTCTGTTAACTGACAGCACAGAGTAGAGTCTCACTGCGCCTCTAGCACGCTTGGGACATGGAGCTGCAGTCCCCTGGACACCAGGTCTTCCCGAGGCACCATGGACAGATGAGAGCCCACAAAGAAAACGCAGTGCCTCAGTGGCTCCCGGTCCTGCACCTGCACCTGCTGGGAACAGCCTTTCCTTCAGAGCCCTCACAGGGCAAGCCTGGGCACATCAGGGCCTCCAGCCCACTCACTCTGCTTCCTGTCAGGAGCAGCTCTGCTCTGTAGGGGCTCTGATGAAGACCCAGTGTCTCCCAAGAGCTTTTCTTTGAGTGTTTGTTTTTCGAGACAGGGTTTCTCTGTGTATCCCTGACTGTCCTGGAACTTACTCTGTAGACCAGTTTGTCCTCAAACTCAGAAATCCACCTGCTTCTGCCTCCCAAGTGCTGGGATTAAAGGCGTGTGCCACCACTGCCCAGCTCCCAAGAGCTTATTAACTGGGAACTTTGTGGCACCAAATGCAGACGCTGACTCTCAGTTGTAGCCTAAGGCACTGTTCTGCTTGGTTCTCCACAAAACTCCCAGCCATTCTCTCCTGAGGTAGCAGTGCCCTCTGGTGGTAGGCTCCCCAGACCCTAAGCTCCAGCCAAGGTAGTCCTTATTGCTAGCCCCACATAGTCAATTCAGCACTATGTAATGCCTCATACCACTTTCTTCTCTAAGAACACTCACTTCCTGGCTCCTCTCCACTCTCAGACAGCACAGTAGGCATTACAAAAGCCAGCACTGGCTGGCCTAGCCTACCAGAGTCACCCAGTGCTGGGCACTGCCCTGTGCCACAGGGGGGCTTTCCAGAGGATGCGGATCAAGCCCAGCCCCCCCTCCCCTTACCATGCTGGCTGTGTCTGTGGTCTTCTTGGGGGCGCAGATGAGATCACTCTTCTTGTTTGCCGCAGGCTTGCTGTCCAGGATGTTCTTCTTGACCACCTTGAGATCCCTGTTCTTGCCAGGAATGTACCCGTGCTTCAAGGAGATGAGGATAGGGTCTGCGTTCTTCCCCTCAAACCACTCCTCAGCCTCAAGTGCAGCTTCTGGCCCCGCTGTGTCAGGGTACAGGTCGTCTTGGAAGAGGTCAGACTGTAAGAGACATGTGTGGAATGCTTGGTAGTCGAGCAGAAAGCCCAAGTGCTGCCTGTAGGTAGGCAGGTGTTCCCCACAGGATGCGTCCCCAGCCTTTACTGTCTCCCACAATCTGGAATAGCAGGGAAGCGGCACGCACATCACAGCCATCTGAGCTTTTACTTCAGAACTGAGGACATGGAGCTGCAGAGATGACTTGCTGCTGACTAGTTTTATGTTAGGTCTACACAAGCTAGCAGCACTTGGAAGAGGGAACCTCAGTGAGAAAATGCTCCAATAGACTGACCTGCAGGCAAACCTATGGTGCATTTTCTTGACTGGTGATTAATGTGAAAATGCACAACTCACTGTGGGTGGGGGCAGCCCTGGGCAGGTGGTCCTGGGTGCTGTAAGAAAGTAGGCTGAGCCAGCCGTGAGAGCAAGCAGTGGTCCTGCATGGCCACTGCATCAGCTCCTGCCCCCAGGTTCTTGCCCTGACGGTGAGCTCAGCAATGTCGTGTGACCTAACAATTGTGAATGTCACGAAGTTTCACCACAGCAACAGAAGCCCTAAGTAAGATAAGTGGCTCAGTGGTTACAAGCATTCGCTGTCCTGTGGTGGACCTGGGTCTGATGCCCAGCACCCTCACAGTGCTCCTGGTTCTGAGGACTCTACACTTCTGTCCTTCTCAAGCAGCAGGTGGGCATGGAGACAGTGCACAGCAACGCATGCAGGCTAAACACCACACAAACTAAAGCCAAAAACCAAAGACCTAGACACTTACCTTCCTGGGGACCGTCATGATAATAGGCTCACACTTTCTCTCATGAAGCTTGAAGAATCTTCAAAGGAGACATAAAGGCAAAGTTACAGAGAGAAACAGGTGAGCGACAGCCCCAAGACCGCTCTCTCCAGTGCCCCGTGGGATCTGAAGCGCATCGCCACTGACCAGCTCAGCAGCTGCTGAGGGCTAAGAGCCGCTTGGTGCTCCCATTACAGAGAAAACAGATTGTCCACGAAGCTGGAGACAGCAAGCATGAGAGGCCTGTGAAAGATGGCTGCAGCCATCCCAGGTGCGAAGAAAAAGCACAGGTGCACCACAGTGACTCGCTGTGTCCCCAGGCAGGACAGCACACACCTCACAGGAGGCAGCACTTGTACCCTGGGTATGAGTCTCCTGCTAGCACAGGTACTGAACACAGCACACATGTGAATTCAGAGAACCATCACCACCAGGGCTGAGCTGCAGGCTTCTTCTAACTTCTTGCCATTTTTTATGGCTTACTGCTACTTCTGCATGTGTTAGCATGTGAGTGTGCATGCCACAACACACATGCACAGGTCAGAGGACAACGACAGAGTCAGCCCCTTCTTCCACTTTTACAGGGTTCCTAGGATCCAACTCTGGCCGTCAGGTCTGTGTGGCAAATGTCTACCCACTGAGCCATCCTGCTGGCCCTGTCTTTTGTCCCACACTGGCCTGGAACACTGCCCCACAGGCTGGGTTAGCTGACTGGAGCTCTCAGGTAGCTGTCTCCTCCACCTCTCATCTCCTCAGTGCTGGGAATACTGTGTGCACTGCAGTGCATAACCATGGGTCCTGGAGACCTAAGCTTAACCTATGCTTGTAAGACCAGAGCTTTAATGATGAAGCCATCTACTCAGTCATCTACACAGAACTCTTCTTTTCCTGCCCCACCCCACCCCTCTTTCTCTTCCCATGTGTTCCCAGCCTCCCTCTTTCTGCCCTTCTAGCTCTGTTCCTGTCAGTCTGCCTTTACCTCTTTGTTCCTTCCCCTTCCCCCAATAAACCTCCTTTATACAGGTGTGTGGCATAGCATGATTTCTCAGGGAACACCTTGGCATGGGCCTGCCAGGCACCCCCCTCCCACTGCATTACTTGTTTTTCTTTCTTTTTTCGTTTTTTTTTGGTTTTTCAAGACAGGGTTTCCCTGTATAGCCTTGGCTGTCCTGGAACTCACTCTGTAGACCACGATAGCATCAAACTCAGAAATGTGCCTGCCTCTGCCTCCCAACTGCTAGGATTAAAGGTGTGTGCCACCACTGCCCGGCTACATTTTATAACGAGGCTCTTGACCACCTATCTTCCAGGGAACACTGCCCACAGCCTCAGTGTGAAGGAAGTAAGCATGCAAGACATCGAGCCCTGCTGTCACTGCTATGGTCCACTGCAAGGACAGGTCACAAGCCACAATCAACTGCAAGCACACTGAGGTAGTCCTGCAGCTGGCCTGCTGTGTTGTAAACAACCGGACACGTTGGGTTCAATTCTTTACCTGGCAATCTCACACTTGTTGACATCAAGTCCCCGCTTGGGCATGTAGCCCATCCCTCGCTGAGGCTCCTTGCTGCTGAATGTGTTGAGGTAGTGGACATACGGGGATTCATCCGTGATTTCAAAATAGCGGATACTGCTGTCACCCTGAGAACCAGAGTCAAGTCAGTGCCCACGTTAATGGCATTTTCTTTAAGTTGGTGGTACCCACACCACCCAGAATTCGAGGAAATCTAACTTAAATAGCTGTCTACTGCTCTCTTCAAACACATTTGCCTAAATTATAAGCCACTGTTTCCCCAGCAAGATCAGATCTTCTTCCTGAGAATTCTCTAGCACTTCCTGTAGAAGGCTCCTGTGCCTCTACTCTCCTGTGTCTAGAAACCAGGTCAGGGTCAGGGCAAAAAATTGAGTGGCCCACAACTGCCCTGAGCACCAGCTTCAAAAGTCAAGAGAACAAAAGAGAGTGCAGCTGCCCATCCAAGGCCTCACTCCCTGGCCCCAGCAACAACAGACAACCAGGGAAGATAAACCTAGGATCTCTCTAGAAGAAGCATCAGTGATTCAATGGCTTCCTCTAACTCTGGACAGCACCAAAGGCTCTCAGTGTAGTGTATGAAACCCCATGGTTAGGGCTGGTAAGGTTGCTCAATGGTTAGCAACACTGACTGCTCTTCCAGAGATCCTGAATTCAATTCCCAGCAACCACATGGTGGCTTACAACCATCTGTAAGGAGATCTGATGCCCTCTTCTGGCATGTAGATGTACGTACAGCAGAGTACAACTAAGAAAGAAAGAAAGAAAGAAAGAAAGAAAGAAAGAAAGAAAGAGAGAGAGAGAGAGAGAGAGAGAGAGAGAGAAAGGGGGGGAGGGAGAAAGAAAGAAAGAAAGAAAGAAAGAAAGAAAGAAAGAAAGAAAGAAAGAAAGAAAGAAAGAAAGAAGGAAAGAAAACTCATGGTCATCATGTTGAAAGTGGTCAGCTATTTTTTGACAAGCTACCCAATGCCAGCAACCTGGTCTGAAATAGGATGAGCTTTCAGCATGAATGTGCTCAAGCTCAAAAACACACACACACACACACACACACACACTTTAGGAAACATAAAATATGTCAGTTACATTGCCTACAGCTTCTAGGGTTCTGATGGTGAGCCCCGCCCCTCTACAGTTGATCTAACATCAGATACAGCGCTATTTACCTTTCCACATAAGTAGATGATGCTGGTGTCTGGGTCATAGAAGGGGAGCAGGACCCCATTGCTAGTGTCCATTTCATGGAGAGCAATTGGTTCCTGCATGTTTTTCTGAAAGTAAGTAAAAAAATATACATAAACACACACATATCTACATTTTTAAAAGACCAATTCTTATAACCACCCCCATTTCCCCAGCAGAACTTCAAGTCTGAACAACATGGGTGACCTCATGCATGTAAACATGGGTGACCTCATACATGTGAACAGGAGTGGCCTCATACATGTCAACACTGCAAATCAAACTCCCCGACGATCAATGCAGATGTCAGTTTGGGTTCACAACAAAACTTTTCTCCTTCGAGCTGTTTTCTTTTTGAAAAAGATTTTTGTTTTTAAAGGACAACCTGGGAGTTCTAGGCCAACCATGTATGTATATGAGTGTAGTTGCCTGCTGGGGACAGAAGAGAGCATCTGATCCCCTGGAGCTGCAGCTGTGACCATAGGTGACATAGTTGCTACAATCAGCTAGTGTTCTTGACTCCTGAGCCATCTCTCCAGCCACCACTTTCTTATTATGAAGAATGGCACACATAGACAAAGTTACAGAACAGAGAGACCATACATCCTACAACCCAGCAGGTGGCAGGGAGCACGGTGGACGACTTCTATCACACATTCAGAGTTGTGGCTCACGGCTCAGGGTGTGTAAAGTACATGTGCTCATTGGGAACACTTCCCTCAGCAGGACTGTGCGCTCTGTCCTCGTGAGGTCAACAACAAGCCTCACGTCCCAGGTCTAAGCATCAGTGGAAACCTTGGAGCCCCAGTGAGGGTGAGACCCTCCTGCTAACTTAAGACAGCAAGAGCACAGAGAATCATACTGAGGAGCCTGTGACCCCTGCAGCCCAATGCCCCACTCAAATGGACAGAAAATCGGAAAGGGAGGAAAACTGGCTTACTGGGTTCCAGAGTGCCAACTGCCGCTCGCTCATGCGGCTAAAGCCAGTAGTGAAGACATTGCCGTCAGCCAGGAAGATAGCGCGCATAGGCCTGGCTCCTTCGTGTGCTTTTTCCTTCTCCTGGGAAGGGGAAACAGATACAGATTTCACATATTCAAACTACACTGTGGAAAGTGGAAAGCCCATACCTCCAACCTCCCACCCCCACTGCCACCTCCCTCCACACACACAGGCCCAGCCTGAGGTGTCCTAGGCAGGACCCCGAGGCTGTGGTGCTAACTGTCCCTCCTTAATGAGGAAGCAGTGTCACTGAGTGGTCTGGTCAAAGTCAGAGCCCCGAATCAGACGGAGGAGCCTACTCCCACCACATTCTGTTGCTGCCGCAGTCCACATACTACAGCCACTAAGCACATGCAAGGCTCTGCCATACATGTGACCTGCAGGCTGGGGGTGGCCTACAGGTTCTCCCGCATTACAGGATATAAGGAAGGCTGCTCCTAGCCTTTTCTGGTTAATGAGCATTCATCCTTGAAACATGCTGGGTGGACAAACCAGGCTTGGAAAGTCCCTGTGGTTGACAAGATGTACCATGATTGCTGTTCACCCTAGACAGTGCTTATAAACATCAACAGGTCTGGGAGCCTTGGACCACAGCCGAGGAGATCTGCTCCCGGGCTTCTCACCCACGGCTGCAGCCCTGACAAGACCTCGTGTGCATCTTTAGGCAGGGAAGATGACTTTGCTGAAGTCCTACTGGGTGGTAGAAGCCAAGTCTCTAAGCTGACAGCAGGGCCTCCTGCAGGTCTGCAGGGTACCTGAATAGTGTTCTTGGGTCAGGTAGGCATCAACTGGGGTGCAGCCAGTATAGACTTCCTGACAGTTTGGTTGAGCTCATCCAGGCCTGCAAAGCTGTTCAAAAGCACTGTTGTTCCATGTGTGGTACTGCGCACCTTTAATCCCAACACTGGGAGGCAGAGCCGGGTGCACTTCTGTGCTCAGAGCCACCAGGAGGGTACAGAGCTGAGCTAAGGCTGGGCATGACTAGAGAGACAAGAGACTGGGACAGCCACCTCCCATACTGATGCCCATACTTCATGAGGACAGTGTGGCTTGTGTGTGGCAGGTTTCAGAACCCAGGAAAGACTACTGATCGGCCACCAGAGCTGCATGCTGAGGACACTCACCGCCACAATCTCCTGTTTCCTGGGATCGATGACCCTCACTTTCTTGTCTTTGGATGCTGTGCAGATGAGACTACCGTTGCGACTCCAGCTCACGTTGTAGATCATGTCTGAATGCATATCATCCAAGTTGATGAGGGCTTCTCCTGTCCCCACGTTCCAGATGATAATGGCATTATCACAGCCTATGCCAAGCAGATCAGTCACAAGGTGAGAAAGGCATACAGCATGCCAGAGAAAGCTGCAAGCCCCACAAGGACACAGAGGCAGGGGAAGGAAGGTGCTGGAGACGAGACCCAGCCTACTAGGATGGAGTGACCAGATCGCTGTAAATGAATACTTTCAAGCAGCCCCATGAGACCCTCTGTCAACCCAAGAAGAAACTCAGCATAACAGAAGTCTCCTCCTGGGGCTCAGCTGGACTAACGGAGCCAGGCAGTCAGTCTCCTTTGCTTGTACAAGTCGAACAGGAAAAGGGTGAGCTGCATGATCCCCATGGGTCCTTTCTGTCATGCTGTCCCTCAGCTAGCTGCACTGCCCCTGCCCTAGATCTTGAGATCATCAGAGGGCTTAGGGACGGTCAACAGTGGCTGAGATGGCATCTTACGATGTCTTCTATAAACAGGCGTTCCCTATCAGTAGATGCCTGTCATTACATTCTTAACCCCACACACATATCCTTAGTTAAAAACTGATCTGGCCAACTTGCAAAAATACATTAAAACAAAATAAACCAGTATTGTTAAGGTGTAATTAATTCACAATACCCACTACAAATATCTTGGGTAAGTTCTGACAAATACCTATAACCAAGAAATAGCTCATTTCCATCACCCCAAAAGCCGAACTACTTACTGCTTTCTGTATTCGTGCGTGTGCCATGTGTGTGTGCGTGCGCTCCTGCGTGGCCCTGCTGTGTGAAGGCCAGAGGATGAGAGCTTGCATCTTTCTTGAGGCAGTCTTTCACTGGCCCAGCCTGCCATCCGTCCCTGGAATACCTTCCTTTCCCTGCTTCCCTGGTACTAGAATCACAAACTCACCACCACTCCGGGCTTCCCCAACCCAGGTTCTGAAGCCCTTTACTGACTGCTGACTGAGTCATGGCCCCAGCAGGCTAGCCTTGAACCTACTGCACCACCACACATGGTTGATGTGTTACTTTTAAGAAGAAAGGAAGGGAGGGAAAGGAATGAATGAATGAATGAATGAATCTAAAATTTGAGCAGAGGCAAAAATTTCTATAAAATGAACTTGGAAATCAGGCCACAAGAAGTGGGTAAGCAGAGAGACGGAAGGTGCACAGGGTTCACTGTGGAGCAGTTTAACAGAAAATTCAAAAGCAGCGCCGGGCAGTGGTGGCGTATGCCTATCCCAGCACTTGGGAGGCAGAGGCAGGCGGATTTCTGAGTTCAAGGCCAGCCTGGTCTACAGAGCGAGATCCAGGACAGCCAGGGGGGCTACACAGAGAAACCCTGTCTCAAAAAAACAAAAAAAAAAAAACAAAAAACCAAAAAGCAAAGCAGCATCAGTGTCCAGAGCTGGGAGCTGAGCAGATAAGTTGAGCGTTGCCAGCAGAGGACAGTGGCAGGGAGGACAGCATGGCCTGTGGAAAGGCCACGGAGCACACACATCAAGGGTACAGACAGAGGCGTTCAGAGTCTGCCATAGCTCCTCAGTGCTCCAGCGGGGTCCCACCCATCCCCCCATCACAAGGTGAGGGCAAGGCAGCCTCTGGGCTCCTACCTGCACTGAGAAGCACATTGCGGGCGGTTGGGTGCCAGGCCACGATGCCAACTCTTTTTGAGTGACCTTCTAAAATCACCACAGGTTCAGTCAGGGAAAGGGTCAGTCCATTTTCCGGGATCTGCCAAACCTGTTGGAACAGGAAGGAGATTACAGGTCTGAAAGCCGCTGTCACCTCTGACTCCTAGATTGCTATGGCCACCCAGTGGCACTTGGGTGAAAGGCACTGCAACAACTGTGTGGTTGTTTTAAAAATGTAAACCGACTAAGTACTTGATAGCCTCTTTTCATCTGTGACCTGCCAGGCCAATGGCATCCTTAGAGCCACAGGTTGTTCACCCTGACTGCTAGTGTTCTCCTCTCTCTTTGTAAGGTTTCCTCTCTACAGTGTGGGGGAGGAATATTCCCACATCCCACATGTAAGAACAGAGCCCATGTTGACACGCATGTGCCATCAGAGGGTTTACCTCAGTGTTCTCTGAGGGAACACTGAGGGAATTTTTGTGCTCCTCTCTCACCACTGTTTAGTGGGTACTAGACAGCTCTGAACTATCACGCATTAAATATCACGTGACTCACCACATCCCACATTCCTTTATGAGATGGTGAAAATATTCAAAAATTTGTATTAGTAGGTATATGTATTCATGAACACATTAGAGACCATTGACTTGTACATTTTAGTTTTGTTTTGTTTTTTTCTGAGACAAGGTTTCTCTGTGTAGCCCTGGTTATCCTGGAACACACTCTGTAGACCAGGCTGGCCTCGAACTCAGAAATCTGCCTGCTTCTGCCTCCCAAGTGCTGGGATTAAAGGCGTGTGCCACCACTGCCTGGCTGAATTGTATATTTTAAATGAACAAATTCTGTATAAATTGTATCTTTAAAAAAAACCTTATTTGCTGCTGTGTGCTTCTGTGTGTGTTTGTGTGTTTGTATAGCGCCTATGTGTATGCCTCTGTTTGTGTATATTGTGTGCACATGCCTCTATGTGTGTGTAGAGCATGCGTGTGGATGTCAGAGGACAACTTTGTACAGTTGCTGCTTTTCTTCCACTTAGAAGCCTTTTCATGGCTTCTAGGGATTGAACTAACATCACCAGGCTTGCATAACAAGTGCCTTTACCTACGGAGCCATCTTGTTGGCCTCATGAATTATATCTTAACAAGGTGTATAGTTAAAAAAAGGAAAAAAAAAAAAAAGAAAAAATCCATTTGGGGCTGGAGATGGCTCAGTGAGTGAGTGCTTGCTCTACAGGAAAATCTTGAGTTTGGATTGCTAGCACCAAATAAGGAGCCAGCCATGGCCATGCATGCCTATGATTCCAGGACTTGCTGAGGCGGGGTGTAGACACAGGGGAACTCTGAGCTCATGGGCCAGCCAGTTGGTCCTGCCACAGCCGTGGGCTCCTGGTTCATGGAGGATGTGAATCAGAATCAGAAGGCAGTGAGGTAGAGAGCAAGAGAGGCGATGCATGGCCAACATTGTTAGTGCATTCACTGCACACAGGCACACACAGACACGCTGCTGATGGACACGTCACAGGAGGGAAGGAAGGATGCAGAAGACTCACTGCTCAACACCGGAAGCTGAGGTCTCGCTGACTTGTTTCTTTTTGGTTTTTTTGAGACAGGGTTTCTCTGTGTAGCCCTTCCTGTCCTGGAACTCACTCTGTAGACCAGGCTGGCCCCAAACTCAGAAATCCGCCCGCCTCTGCCTCCCAAGTGCTGGGATTAAAGGTGTGCACCACCATTGCCCAGACTCTGTCTTGTTTCTTGTTTTAGGGTCTTACTATGCAGCCCAGTCTGGCATCAAATTCAAAACAACCCTCCCCACCTCAGACTCAGAAGCAAGACTCCATGTTCAGCCACACAGGATGCCAGGTGAAGATGGAGGCTTTCAGAGTCAAGACAAAAACTACTCCCTAAAAACTATCACAGGTAAGCAGAATAGTGCCTAAGTCCCAGAAGAACATCATTGCATGGTGTCCACTCCAGAAAGAGTGAAGTTTAAACCAATTACCCTCTAAAAACCTGCATCTACTCCAAGAACAGCAAGTGCCCTTCTAGCCATTTCTCCAGACTGACAATCATTCTTTTTAGATCCTCCTGCTTCAGCCTCCCAGGTGATAAGCACACTGTCATAGTTGGACTCCACTTGAGGTAAATTAAGCATGTCGAGTAAATCACAGCAAAATAAACCAACCTCCTGAGGCCCAAGCCTAGAGGTCACCTGATGCTCCGCCCTAGCTCCCACACTTGGTAAAGTCTGCACAGCAGCTGAGGCCAGAAGAGAAGGCGCACTGACAGTATCCCTCGCTTACCCACCCTGGCAGGACAGGTCGGCTTCCTTGGCGTTCGGGGGCCACTGCTTTACTTTCCAGTAGTGCAGTGTGCTTCATCCTGACACTTTTTTTTGTTTTTTTAATTTGAACAAAACCTAAAGGTTTCTGACTAGCCAAACACCTCCAGTTGAACCTGGCTGAGTACAATCTCAACTGAACCTGAAGAGAATGTACAGGAACAGTGGTGCTCACTCTGACGAAAGCATGATGGTGGCAGGCATGGTCATGGATGGTCATGAATGAAGGTGACAACTCAAGAGGCACTTGCTTTTTTGTTTTGTTTTTGTTTCTAACTGCAAGTGTTGTAACACCACAAGCTACCCCCAGGTGTCACCCTCATCTCAGCCTGCTGGGATTCCCAAGGCCAGCAATAGTGAGCATGGTGGGGGAGGCGCAGGGTGTCACCAGCATCTGCACCCTGGAACACAGGAGCGGCAGAGCTCAGAATTTCTCTAAACTTCTCCTCACCCACCTCTTGCTCGAGTAGAGAGGAAATGTCAACGATGAAAGCAGAACATTGGTTATAGGACAGAATTTTAAATTTTTTCTTAATTATTTGTATATTTTACATATGAGCACTTTGTTTTTATGCACACAGAAGAGGCCATTAGATCCCATCAAATAGTTATGAACTGTCATGTGGATGCTGAGAACTGAACCCAGATCCTCTGGAAGAGCAGCCAGTGCTCTTAACCACAGAGCCATCCATCTCTCCAGCCCCCTACGACAGCATCTTAAACCATGCCAGCTGGTGTCTGCACTGCATGCTGAGCAGAGCTAATGGCAAGTAGATGCACTAGATACAAAGACTTGACTCCTTTCACCCCTGGGTCCGTCACACATCTCCCGAGGAGCCACCACAAAGCAGAGAGTAATAACTCAGGGGCTGAACGGGAAACCAAGCTTTCGCAGAATGACACCCAGATACAGAAGGTGCTGGAACTGCATGACCTCGAGTCACACGAGTGCAGCCCAAGTGTGGGCCGCCCACAGCAGTGCACTCTGCTGAGCTGAGGATGCAGTCAGGGTGATCTCGGGGTAATGGTGGATGGTGAGCATGCTAATGTATGATGCCCAGTGACCAGTGCTGTGCTGCTGTAAGCAGGTGCTGACTGAAAATGCAAGCGTGGTCAGGACCACAGCACAGGAGCTGGTCCCTCAGGAGTCTGACATCTAAGAATGACAAGGAGCAGGGGAAAGGGAACAAAAAGGGAAATCAAGTAGCGGGTTTCAGAAGAAACAAAAGCACAAAGCATCTTCTAAAAAGCGTGTAAACAATGCCTGGGAGAGGCTGGCTGGGGACCAGGAGAGAAAGGAACTAGTCAAGATGGTAACACCACAGGCGCTGACAGCTGAAGAGGTGTCTGGGAAAGTCTGAGCCGATGAGAACAAGCAGAGCGGGATGTGAGCTGTGGGAAAGGGCTGGACCTCTACACAGGCAGCATGACTTCCGGGCCTGCTCACTGCTGTCACTAACCAGCTCTCTGCCTGGAGGGGGTGCCCTGCTACTTCTGGTAATGGCCTGTCAATGTCACTGAAGGTCTTGCATGGGGACACAGAGCAGAGTGCCACTCTATTCTCATTCTTATGCACAAAGCTGGCACACTGGCCTGGGCTTCTGGGGCTGGGATGCTAATTAGCCACGTTAGCACTGAGCCCTTAGGTGCTGGGAGCCAAACTCCTTGTTTATACTAAGGGAGCATGGCCCGGCTTTCAGAGGGTTCTGGAAAGGTCAACTGAGCTAATGTTCTGCACAGCACTACCCTAATAGGAAACTGCTCATGGGGAGGGATACAGCTCTGCAGCTGGAAAGCCTGGGTTCTGGACATTGTCTCCTTAGCTGCATGAACCTTCTGACAAAACTGTCCTCATGTGAGCCTGGGTTTCCAAGCTATGTGATGTGTCCTGCTCCTGTCTCCCCTGTGCCATCGCAGTGATCCAATACAAATCTGTAGATCAGGGCTTAGACAAGGCCAAGCATACGGACCTGCTACATTTCTGAGCACACCTCTGCTCTCCTGTGATCACACACACTTTTAAGTTTGAGCCCCAGAATTTCTGAGAGGACTCTTGGCTTGTGAACTCATTAGTACCCACTTACATCCCACATGTCCTGTGTGTGAAAGCCCTTGTTTATGCCTGGGATAATTAGTGCTGATGCTGTGATGCTGTCTGTGCAGGCTGGCAAGTTTTTCTCTGTTCCTGTGGCTACAGACTTGTACCCCAACCCCAATCTGCTTTCTCAGAAACACTGAGTAGGGTAGCAAATGTAAGACAGCCCGCCCCCACAGAGGGTCCAGAGCAATACCTCAGCAAGGCAGAGACAAGTCTCTACCCCGCCTATTTAAAAAAAAAAAAAAAAAAGTCTTCGGGAGTCTCTAAAAATTCTACTGGACGACTCAGTACCATAGTAATGTTTTGTTTTGAAAGAAAGAAAGGAAAAC
Source organism: Mastomys coucha (assembly GCF_008632895.1). Classification (NCBI taxonomy): domain Eukaryota; kingdom Metazoa; phylum Chordata; class Mammalia; order Rodentia; family Muridae; genus Mastomys; species Mastomys coucha. The sequence goes on from NW_022196905.1 coordinate 106,876,339, forward strand.
AACATAATCAGTCCCAAAGGGCTTCCAGATGAAATTGGGACTCAACCACTGAAAACCCACCAAGGTTCTGAAAAAAACGCTCAAGCACGCGTGCACGGGGTGGGCAGCTGCAGAGAGTCAGGCCAACAGGAGGCAGGGCAGGGGAACCGGCTCCCCATAAGTAATCAAAGCAATTGGCTTAACGGTTTTATTTTTCAAACATGGCACAAATTTAAAGTACACAAAGCGTTTCCGGAGCCCACTCTCCTTATCTTGATCACCCGCAGGGAACTGACTACTGAGACACTAGAGTTAGAGCCGTGAAGTGCTTTCTTGTAAAAGGTCATGTTTTTAAAGAGCCCAAGGCACCAATTTCAAAGGGAGCATGAAGGCGAGAAGGTCCCTCAGGATGCTAAGGGAGAGATTTGCTGTAGAACAGTCTGCAGGCCCCACGAGGCAGAGCATGGTACCTCCGTGTTTTCTAGAGGGCAAGCTGGGCCTGGGACTAAGGCTGGATCTGCCAAAGGTTGACAGCCTAGAGGTGATCTGTACACCAGACACACCACAGGACACACCCCATCAGAGCTTCTGCTGAAAAAGTCCATGATAAAAGCACAGATAAACCTGGCACAGAGCTTACCTTTGTTCACTTCTATAGAATAAGGACCTACCTGGGAAGACAGGTGAAAGCATTCTCCATAAATAAACAATCTGCGACTGCCTGGGATGTGACAGCTAAGGGGACAGCCAAGGGACCTCTCAGTCTGAACCACAGCTTCTGCATCTGTGTCTGATTACTGCTCTCCAGACGAGAGTAGCCAACAGCAGTCGCGACCTGACCCGACTGTTCTTGGAATTATTTCACTCACTGTCATTTACTGGGGCAAAGATTCCTCCAAATAAAGCATTGAAAAACTCCATAGGAAGCTATTGCCAAAAGAACAGAGCGCACAATGCCAAACCCTGGGCTGGAGCAAAGGGTAGCTCCTGGGATGAGAGTTTCCCTGCTGCCTGTTAGTGTCAACACTGCTCCAGACGGAAGGACGGCAGGATGGCATGCCCTAGCATGCAAGCTGCCCACCACACTCCACTACAGGTTGCTTAAAGAATATGCCTTTCAAAGGAGAGGCAGGGCTGGCAGGATGGCTCAGCAGGCAAAGGTGTTTGTTGCCTGCCTGACAGCAGGGTTCAGTTCCTGGAAGCCACATGAAGCCACGGCTGTGGTGGTACACTCCTACTGGGAGACCACAGGCAGACAGGAGAGCCATTTGGAGACCACCAGCCAGCTAATCCTGGAATACACGGTGAAGCATCGACAAGAGGCCCTGCCTCAGCAAGGTGGGAAGAGAACCAATTCCCAATAAGGTGTCCTTTAATCTCCACAGGTGCCCCATAATAATAAGTAAAAAATAAAATAAAATACAGAGAAGCAGCCAAGCAGTGGTGCATGCCTTTAATACCAACACTCCTGAGGCAGAGGCAGATGAATCTCTGAGTGCGAGGGCAGCCTGGTCTACAGAGTTCCAAGACAGCCAGGGCTACACAGAAAAACCCTGTCTTGAAGAAAAAGACAAAACAAAACAAAACAAAAATCAAACCAAATATTTTTTAGATGGAGAAGCTAGGCATGATGGCCCATTCCTGTAATTTGGGAGATGGAAGTAGGAGAATCCTAAATTCAAAGCTATAGGGAAATGAGAGATTGTAGATTTTCAAACCCCACCCTTCTAACACAGAGACACCACTTCAGCAAAGTCGGCTCATAAAATGAACAGATCCATGTTTATAAGCCAATGGGCTTAAATAATTCAAAAGCAGTTTTTAAACCTAGGCTTATCCCCTCAGCTCTGTGAGGAGCTGGCTCTGCTGTACTCTCTATAGAATGTTGCCTGAGGTGTTCTTGCTGCCAGGTATTCATGACGTGCACTCACCACAGAAGTCCTCACAGATGTCCAAGCTCTGCATGATCCTCTCTCCACACGCCTGGCCTTACAGCAGCGCCCAACTGTCTACGTGGGGTGGAGGCTAAGAGTGCCCTGTCAGGCTAGGAACTTCTCAGTTGGGCTAAGACCCTGGAACCCTGCCTGTCACCTGCAGCTCCAGGGACACTGGCACTGGCCCGTTTGAGCAACTATCCAGAACTCTTCTGTTTAAAAACGGGTGAGGGAGGGGGGGCTTGAAAGTCTACAATCTGGCTGGGCGGTGGTGGCGCACGCCTTTAATCCCAGCACTTGGGAGGCAGAGGCAGGCTGAGTTCTGAGTTCTTGGCCAGCCTGGTCTACAGAGTGAGTTCCAGGACAGGCAGGGCTACACAGAGAAACCCTGTCTCTAAAAACCAAAAAAAGAAAAGAAAAAAGGAAAGTCTATAATCTCCTGTCAGTTTGAATTGTCCTTAGCACAGGGGTGGAGGGCAGAGTCAGCACAGACAGGAAGCCAAGCCTGTAAATCTTATTCCGCTCTGACACCTTCAAGCCTGTCAGCAGCTCATTCAGAGCCACTAAGTGAGTGAACAGTAGCCTCTATGTGGCCCACAGTTAAGATAGAAGGAAATTAGGAGATTTGGCCCAGAGCATTGTTCAACTAACAAAATTTACTCTGCCAATGTAGGAGCAGCAAAAGAGGACTTTTGTAAGACAGGGGTCTGAATTACAGTTGGTATTGGAATTTCCCCAAACCTCAAATACAAACAAAGCTGGTAACAGACCAAAGCACCCCAAATCCTATAGACAGAGGCACCCTACTTCTCTGACCTAACAGAGCAGGCCACTGACACACTCTGGTGGCAATGGAGAGAGGGTTGCCTTTCTTAGCAGCCGCTGATCGCTGGAGCCTCTCACCTCCACCCCAAGGACTGAAGAGGTAGGTGCAGGCTGGGCCTAGTGTTCTCAAAACCCACCAGTAAGGACTCCCTCCACCCCAAGACATCCAAGATACATCCAATGGAGAGAAACCAGAGCGAATGGCTGATCCCATTTGAGCAGGTAGGAAATGGGGGAGGAACCCCTCAACCCACCCCACCCCTTCCAACCCCTGCAGAGTACAGGAATGGGAAAGGCCAAACAAAGACAGGCTAGGAAAGCAAGGTAAGCCCTCCCCCCACCCCCTGCAGAGCACAGGACTGGGAAAGGCTAAACAAAGACAGGCCAGGAAAGCAAGGCAAGCCCCCCCCCCCAACTCCCCCTGTGTTTCTGAACATCAACATAGTCTGTGAGAATGGTGAGTCAAACCAAGCCATCTATTGGAAACTTCTAACACACACACACAGGAATTAAGTGTGAGCATTCATGCATGCATTCAGGCATGTACAAGCTCCTCTCACTCCCACAGTGAGAGGTGGACTGAAGGAGATGGCTCAGCAGTTAAGGGCACTTGTCAGAGGCCCTGGGTTCAATTCCCAGCACCCACACATCAGCTCACAATTTTTAACTCCCGTCTCAAAGGATCCAATGCTGTCTTCTGTCTCTGGGGCTCTTTGCAGGCACATGGTGCACATAAACTCATGTGAGCATACAAACCCATAAAAACAAACATAGATGAAACAAATAATGTACTCCAAATAAAAAGTAGCAGCCCAAGATGCTAAGAGGAGCAAAGGCCCAAGGGAAGATGGGAACTGGGCCCCAACAGGCCTGGTCTGAGGAAGGTCTAGGAGTGCTGGCCCTGAAGCTATTCTCTGCAGCCAGCCCAAAGCTATTCTCTACAGTCAGCTGCAAACACCTCCTGCCATTCACCAGGTCACCTTTCCAACTGCTCAGGGTGGTCCCAGAGTACAGACCACAGACTAAACTAAGCAAGGGAAGCCGTTGGGATTGCTGGTCTGGGATGAGGAAAATGACTGGTAAAATAGGTCTCCATAGGAAGCCACACCTCTGCCTTAGCACCTCACGCTGAGAACAGGGCTCAGCAGGTGCTAACAGCACACAGGCTGCCTTCTAGCTGCCTACATCATAAGATGGGTGATTTCTAAGCTCGCTACTACCGGAAAGACCAGCTGGACATCTGGGACACCAGAAGGACACCATTGCCTTCACACAGGCCACAACAAGGTCCCCAGCAATGGAGGGCTACATTCCTCTTTCAAAGTCTGTAGCTCAATTGCCCAGCAGGAAAGGCAAAGGCTGTAGGACTTGACTAAGCCACATTAAATAAGTAGTACCCACAAAGGAACAAGTCCTCCGAGGTAACTAAGGTGTAAGAAGCAGCAACAAGACCTACAGTTGAAAGAAAGAAAAGGTCCTGAGCAAAAGCCAGGTGTGTAAATCAAATCCCACCAGGAGACAGAGGCAGGAGGATGTCTGTCAGAGTTCCAGGACAGCCTGGTCTACATAGAATTTCTAGGCCAGAACTCCAAAGAGTGTCCCAAAATAGAATAGAATAGCAGTCTGTAGCAAACTGACAAACACTGAAGATAAGGACTGGTCACAGAGCCTCGGAGCTGGGCATGGTGGGGCACACACAGTCTCAGCCCTCTGAGGACAAAGGCAGAACATTGAGGGCTTGAGACCACTCGGCTATAACGCAAGGCCCAATCTCAAGAAAACAACAAAAAGAAACCTGGTAATTTGGGATAATTTTCCAGGACCAGGGGGCTGGAGAGATGGCTCCATAGTTGCTCTTGCAGAGGCCTAGGTTCTGATCCCAGCACCCATGTGACAGATCATAACATAAATGCCCGTGACTCCAGTGCCAGGGGATCCAATGTCCTCTTCTGGCTTCTGTGGGCACTGCATGCATGTGGTGAACATACACACATGCATGCAAAACACTTGGACACATAATCCTTCAGATTGAGCCCCTACCCCAGACAAATGCTGACAACTGGTGGGTGCCTGCATTCTCACAGAGTCTGTTGTTTGGGAGAGGAAGTGACAGAGGTCAGGATGTTCATATCTATCCTCTGCACCCCTGGGAAGCAGGACACTCCAAGAGGAAAAAAGGAGTCAGGGACACAACCTGCAGAAGGTTCCACTTGGTCCTGCCATGAACTGCAAACACCAGCTGAACAGCATTACACCTTTAAATGCTTGCATCCCCTAGATCAGCAGTTCTCAACCTGTGGGTAGTGACCCCCTCAGGGGGTCCATCTACATCATGATTCATAACAGTAGCAAAATTTCAGTATGAAGTACAAACAAAAGTAATTTTATGGTTGGAGGGTCACTATAAATGAGGAACTGTGTTAAAGGGTCGCAGCATTGAGAAGGTTGAAAGCCACAGCTCAAGATCCTTCCTAGATCACTAAGCATGGGCAGCCGCACCATGGTCACAATCACCCTTAGCACCCAGGCCAGAATACAGAAACATCACTTTGCATTTAAAGAAACCTGGATGTAGAGAAAATCTCCTGTGTAGTGTATGGACACATCACCCATCAATAGAAAAACAAAAACAAAAAACTATGGCCAATAGGAAAGTGCAGAATAGAAGGTAGGGTATCCTGTAAAGCAGAAAGGATTCTGGGATAAAGCCAAGCAAGCACTGAAGATTCATCCCTGGACATGAAGGAGGAAAATTCATGAAAGCTGAGCAGAGGTAACCAGCCACATGGCAGAACTTAGACTAGAATAAACAGAATATTAAGTTTATGAGCTAGTCGAAGAATGAGCCAAAGCTAAGGCCAAGGTGTCTGTAAACGTAACAAAGGCTCGGAGGCATTATTTCTAAGAACAGGGATGCAGCTTACAATAAACACCCCACAATGCTGGGGTGGGAGGTGGGGGTGGGGGACAGAAACAGCCAATTCAAAGACTAGCAGAGATGTCCGATGCCCAAGGCCCTTGAGTGGATCACAGCAAGGAAGTGACCAAAGATCATTTCAGGTCTCACTGGAGAAGATAGGACAGTTTGAGCTTTGAGACATGACAGTTTCTAAACCAATCAGATATGTTCAAATCCATTAGCTCAAATGAAGTGAAGGGAAAAAAGCTCCATTTTCTGAGATGACAGAGTACTAAGTCATCACCTTGGAAACAGGGTAAATGGGAGAACCTGGTGCTTACTGTCCCTTCCTATTTGATCAGGAATACCCAGCAACTGAACTGATGGAGCAGTGTCCTGTAAAATTTGGCTCAATTTAGAAAAGAGAAAAGCAGCAGCTACGAGAGCTGCTCTGGGCTCCTTAGTGAGTCACCAGGTATAGGAAGAAAGCTTCAATAGCTATGCAGACCGAGAGGATGGAACCACAAGGGTTTTGCTCCCATGGTTTGTGTCACGCCTCACCCTGGGGACTTACCATAACAGTGCAGTCCTCTGAGCCGCTGGCAATGACCTGATCATTATGTGGACACCAGTCTATGTCCAGCACTGGTCCTGTGTGGCCACACACTGTAGGGTAGGATTTGTCAATTCGCCCCGTCTGAAAGAAGAGACAAATTTATCATGTAACACAGTGTGACATCAATGCATTATTAGCAGCTGTCAGTCACTGCCACCCCAACCTCTGCCATTGTAGATGATCACATTTATCCTCAATGCCAACTAGTAAGGACTGTCCATTTTCACCTCTAGAATAGTCACTACTAATGGCACTCCATCAGTTACAAAGACCTAAATTCCAAAATATTTAGTCTGCATTAAACACAATGCAAAGAGAACTCTTAAGTCTTCTTACCAAGTACAATTCTATAGCAGCAACAGTGCTGTAGACAAGTTTTACAAGGGGACCCTTGGTATTACTCAAAATGTAAAATATAATTCCCTTTTTGAAAATTTATTTTAAATTATAGGGTCTGTATACACAGAAGGACCTGGAAGCCAGAGAAACAGGATCCTCTTACAGCTGGAGTTATAGGCAGCTGGGAGCTGCAAACTGAACTTAGGTCCTCTGCAAGATCAGTACAAGCTCTCATCTGCTGAGCCCCTTCTCCAGCCCCCACATTTAATTAAGAGAACAAGCTATTGGGGCATCCATGCATGCTGGTGGTTTGGGAAATAAAGTGGAAGCCATAGCTACTGCCCAGAGGCTCAAGAGTGAGGCTATAATGCCTCCGTCAGGACGGATCTTACCACCCAGCTCCACATCCCATTAAGAGGAAATGTTTACTGTCTAAGTCACCACAAGGCGCCCATGTTACCTGTTTGAATCTAACAAGCCAACCTACCAATTTGGGGTCAATTAAGACAGCTTCTGTGTCACCAATCGGCACACAGAAGCTATCCCCTTTCTCAAGCAGGATGGCGGCTGGCTGCTCCAGGAGCAGGCACGCAGCAGACTCCCTGCCCTGTGTGACAGACAGATCCACACACCAGCACTGCTCTCTGACTGTATCGATTGTCCTCCACATCAGGGCGGGCTTCTTGGCACTCTGTTTGAAATCTGACTCAACCATGGGGCTCTTCAGAGAAAGGGGGATGGATGTACTAACCTGACAAGCCCACATGCTTGGCACCAGAGACACGGGCTTGAATTCAGGCCCCACTGCTTAGAGGTTAACCTAAGGGAAGCCACAGCTCAGCACAGCTCATGACCTGCAGGATAGGTGGCAGTGATCTCCCAGGTTTATGGTGAGAATCCAACCAGAGAACATGTTTAGGGAAACCAAAAGGTCCTATTATGGTGACCCGGGTAAGTATACAGAGATGACTGATGGCACCTCTGACATAATGAGGACTCAATAAAACCCTCACTGTCAGTTCTTCTAGCGGAGTATTCACATTACTCCACCACTACTCATTGGTACTGACAAGACACAAGTCTTGTCAAGCTGGATGTGGAAGGTGTGACCCTGTGCTGACCAAGGAGTGGAGTCAAGGAGCAAGTGACAGTGTGTTGTCACAGCGCAGGCAAGGGTTCTGCTAAGAAGGAACTATGCTGGGGCTTAGATTCCCCTACCCACAGGCCTATGGTCTAGGTGCCTTCAGAGACTACCTTTCTGGGTAGTCACTAAATACAGGGGCTGAGGATCTGGTTCAGCGGTAGGCTGCTTACCTCGCATACACAAGATCTTGGGCTTAGTCCCCAGTACTGCACACAAACAAACAAATAACAACAAAAAGAAAGAAAAAGAAAAAGAAAAAGAAAACCAGGGCATACTGGATGACACCACATCATGAAAGACTGGCAAAGCACAGCGTTCAGAACCACAATTGTCCAGGCCAGAGCAATGTCTCTGCCATCTCCCACCTGTGGGCTCTCGGCCACCTTACCCAGTTATCCATCTATAACAGAATGCCAATGACTTACTCTTTCCCATTAGATGTGACAACCAAGGGCCAGTGTGTGCCAGTGCCCAGCAGGGGAAGCACTTCAGAATTCAGTAAACACTGGGATTCACCCTCCCACATCTTCACTGGGATCCATGCTATCACGATGTGGGCGCAGAGGTCCTGTGCGCACAGATAAGCACTACGGGGCCAGGAAGGGTAAACACAGCAGCCTGTTCCTTTAAAGGACCCTCGCAGAGGGCTGGGAGCTGATGTGGCTAACCTGCTGACCTTTGCCCTATCCTCCACTCGACCATTATCATGAGCTTGTCCATCTGTAGGATCTATCTATACAGAAGGTGTTATATACAATTTACAGTTTCCATTTAGTCACGCCTCCATATTTACTGTGTACAAGGGATTGAGTTAACTGTTCCCAGAGATGATTTCACCAACTTATGCTTGAATATGCTTATAATAATCTACTCAGGGTCAGACTCTTGAAGTTTGAGCCACCACCAGCTACTTAGTCATGAACTAAACTGTGACCTCTTGGATTGCTATTCTGCTGGACAGAACCTGGTTGCCGTCCACTGAGCCACCTCACTGGCCACCACTGATATTTTTTTCTCCAGCGCAAGTTTTTCTGCTGAATTGTCTTATCCCCAGGCTTCTGTATTCCACGCCTCACGCCTCACCCCAGCGAGACCCACTTGGCGTTGTGACAGAAAATGCAGTATTGAACTTGACCTCCCCGGAACAACAGGTCTAGCTACGTGGTCTGGGCTATGTGGGGCTGCTGAGGAGAGCCAGACAAGCTGAAACTGAACCTGGAGTGCCAGGCCTAGTTAACTAGCTTAACTACACATGAGAAGTTTCTCTAATCACCCCAGCTTAAACAGCACCAGCTTCAAGCTAATAGGTAGGTGTCCAACGTATTCTTTAACTGGGTAAGAACTCTGAGAACAAGCAGAATTTCTGCCATTCCCATCTGAGGCACAGCAAGCCTGCGGCACCA
>NW_022196905.1:106885557-106902829 GCF_008632895.1 Mastomys coucha
AGGGACGGGGGGGCCCATAGTGCTGCACATTTTTAATCCCAGAATTTTGGAAGCAGAAGTAAGTGGCTATCTGTGAGTTCAAGGCTGGCCTGGTCTGTACAGAAGTTATAAGCAAGTCAACAGATATACAAACAAGAAAACAAGCCACAAGTAATGGTAATAACTAATGCTTTCAGGTGTGGACAAGATCACTGATCATATGGAAACTTAATTATTCAGAAATAAATGAAGGCACAGTATCTAAGAGGCAGCTATCTGAAATGTCACTGGCCATCAATGCTAGACTTGGATAGGGAAAAACCTTCCCACCAGGGCTGTGCACAGAGTGCAACAGTAGCTGGCAACTGCTGGCGGCCAGCCATCAGGAACATAGTGTTAATAGCACTGGATACTCTGCAAGCAGCTGCTTCCTCTAGCTGTGACGTCACCATAAATCCATCCAACAAACACAGTAGCGTCACACCACAGCACTGTACAAAAGGCACTGATTATACACAGGGAGGCAGGCACAGGCAGAGGGAGGGATGGTGTCCCAAGTGCACGCCGGATGGGATGGCAGCTCTCTTGTTCTCATAACCCCCAGGTACCTTCTCACCCATAACAAAATCAAATTAAACTAAAGTACAATCAGACTTTTTACCAAAGGGTATATATACTATTAAGATGTGATGATACGACCCAGCAAGGTTACTCGGAGGTGAAAGGTACCTGATCCCAAGCCAGGGAACCTGAATTCAATCCCAGAAACCCCCGCAGCAAGTTACCTTCCGACCTCATTGTGTGCACTTGGTGCCCACTGCAACTGGCAAACAAACAAGACAGCGGATCGTGCAGCATTCCTGTTACCGTGACAGTGGGCTAATGTGTAAGAACAAGCAGACATCACTAAGGGGACACACAGTTCCCATGCACCCCAAGATGAGTCTTCATTTGCTGTTTGTCCCATGGCCAATGAGGACTGTGTCTACTCTGAGGGTCTACATGCTCCATGATGCTGCAGCTTACCTCAGCAGCATGTGCAAATAACAGCAATGCTAGAAAGCTTACAAATTTAAAGCCAGCTTCCTGGTATCTTTTTCTGACTAAATAGTGACATTTTAAGGACTTCTCTCCAATTTTCTAATTTTTATATACAATAATTTCATTTTACTAATGCTCTTCATTAAGGATAAGTCACCTTAACCACACCATCTAGACACAGTATAATTTTATTTATTATTAGTGTGTATAGTGTGCTTGTGTGTGAGTGGGTATGCATGCTATGGAGGTCACAGAGCTGGGAGTCTAGAGACTGATCTGCCAGGCTTGCACAGAAAGCAAGTTCACCTGCCACTACACTGGCCTGGATGCCACTGTTTTGGCTTTGCTTTATTTGCTTGTTTCTTTTTTTTCTTTTTAAAGATTTATTTATTATTATTTTTTTATGTCTATGAAAACACTGTAGCTGTATAAATGGTTGTGAGCCTTCATGTGGTTTGGTTGCTGGGAATTGAATTTAGGACCTCTGCTCTCTCCGGACCAAAGATTTATTATTATAAATAAGTACACTGTTGCTGTCTTCAGACACACCAGAAGAGGGCATCAGATCTCATTGCGGATGGTTGTGAGCCACCATGTGGTTACTGGGATTTGAACTCAGGACCTTTGGAAGAGCAGTCAGTGCTCTTAACCACTGAGCCATCTCGCCAGCTCTATTTGCTTGTTTCTCTGAGACCATGTCTCATTGCATAGCTGGCTGGTCTGGATCTTGGGTGTGTGTACCATGTCACCTAGCATCTGTCCTTTTCTAGGACAAAAACTACAGCCGTTTGTGTTCTGAGACTTCAATAAGGTTTTAATTCATTCACACGGCACACCGTGCTTGTCCAGTCACAATCCCAAATGGCTGAAATTACCGAGAGTAACTCAGTAACTGTCAAACCATTACCAAGATTCTAGAGGCTGTGCCAGGCCCTGGTCCATACACTTGTGGGACAGTAATGGAATGGGTCAGGACCCTGGCACACTTGAATTAGTACCTGACAGATCTAGTGGCCTGCTCTGAGCCAAGCAACATGAACCCAAGGGAAAATTCAGCCTCTGAGGCGTGTAGACAGCTGGCACAAGGCAGAGGTGTAAGGGCACAGTTTCCACGTGGCTGGCCCGAGCTGACGGTGACAGCTCTGAGCTTGTCCCTGCCAGCAGCCCGGAGCAGAGTGGTAAGGCGGATGCCAGCACTGCCACATGCTTTGTGTCTGGGGCAAGACCTTAAAATTTCAAACCAAGGGGCTGGAGAGATGGCTCAGTGGGTAAGAGCACCGACTGCTCTTCTGAAGGTCATGAATTCAAACCCCAGCAAACACATGGTGGCTCACAACCATCCCTAGTGAGATCTGACGCCCTCTTCTGGTGTGTCTGAAGACAGCTACAGTGTACTTAGAATAAATAATTCAAACCAAGAGTCATCAGGGCCTGTGGAGAGAGCGAGCCCCCACCTCTTAACAAAGCCCAGTCAACTAGAGAACATTTCCTGTCCCAGGCTCCAGAGGGTGGAAGAGAGTGAAAAGTAAAAACAGAACGAAAAGGTCAGTAATCATAAAGCCTTATATCTAATGGCTCTAAAAAAGGAACATTCTAGCTGAGCTGACTGTGTGATGGCATTCCTCTTTAAGAACTTAAAATGCAGCCTAAGTTTCTAGTTACAATGTATTCCCATCAATTCCAAAAGAAAACCATAGTGGTTCCCCGTGTCTAAGCCTGTGTGGCATTTGTCTTACACTTCCCTCTTAGACATACATGCTTTGTGTGCTAAGGCCACACTGCAATCAAACTGTCAATGTATACAGTATAAACAATACAGGAGATTCCCCACAGACACTACCACAGAGGAATTCCACCCTGTGAAAAGGGACCCGGGGAGTTCTCACCCTCATGGACCCTCAAGACCCAAGGCCTGTAACGTGTGCTGTGTGGCTTATACAAAATCCTACAGAGTAAGAACATTCCTCACACACTACAGGCGTTCCCTCATCAGTCAATTAGGCACAATGGAACTGGTGCTAGGAAGGACCAATGAGCAGAGGCTGGCCCCTTCCAGCATAGAAACATGTAACATGTTAATGTTCTCATGAGTTACTGTCCAAAGCTAGCAAACTCACGTCCTCAGTCTCAAATGCTCCCTTTGAGATGCTGAAACAGCTGCACAGTTCATCCCAGCTTCTATCCTGAAGTTCACCATGGAGCCCCCTCTGTTTTCTGCCCGTCTCCTATGAATCTGGGCAGCTGCCTCACTTTCCTGTCCTTTCCAACTCCTCAGCTGTTCCTCTGTGCCTCTGGCCCAAGCTGGGTCTGGCCAGGCACATGTAAGGTCCAGAGCACTGAAAGGCTCAGGTCTCACGACTCTCAGAAGAGGGATGAGCAGCCTGGCATTTCCAGATGTCTGCTTTTTAAGGAAAAGAATGAGGAGCAAACCCATTTGATGTGCCCACATGTCAGTAACAGTTCATTTCTGGCTCTGGGGGAATAAACTGAGGACTCGTGAACTCCAGCATGGAGAATGGAATCAAACATGTGCTCGGAAGCAGAGGAAAGTTCCAGCCAAGCATAAGGGCCCCATTCACATGCACGGGTTCAAAGGAGTCAGGAAAGGGCATCTATTGAAGCCTTTTCTTTTTCCCCAGCTTCCTTTTCCTATGACAGAATTATTTATGTGAGTTCTGTTGGAATCTGTGAGCCTCAACTGCTCCACAGGGAGGAGCCATGGAGACTGCAGATGACAGGGGTGGCCTCAGCTATGGAGATGCATACCATGTGTGACTTGCTGATGAAACACATGGAGGGAGCTCTGCTGTAAGGGGACAGAAACACCAGCCTCGGGGATAGGAGTGTTCTGGAGTAAAACACAGACTGAGGCTGACCTACTCTGAGGTAAGCCAGCAGCTAAGGCTGAAGGGAGGTGTGGTCTTGGGAGAAAACAGCCTTAAGTGTTGGAGGCACACGGGTAACCTTCACATCAGAGGCATCCCCAGAGCTGGGTTCACCAACTTCCCTTGTCTTTCCTTTGTCTATGACAAAGGAAAGGGTTTCTCCGTGGTTTCTCTGTGAAGCCCTGGCTGTCTTGGAATTCAGAGATCCACCTGCCTTGGCCTCCCGAGTATTGCAATTAAAGTGTGTGCCACCATGCCCATCCTGTAACATAACTTTTACATTTATTATGGTGTGTACATATATGTGTATGTATGTGTATGGTGGGGCCATGTACATGCCACATCACACATATGGAGCTCAGAGGGCAAGTCTGTCAAACAGCCTCTCTCTTTCCTCTTTACACACATTCCAGGATTAATGCAGATCACCAGGCTTGTGCAGTAAGCACCTTTGCCAACTGAGCCATCTTGCTGGCCCAAGCAGCAATACTGGATTTAATGGATTTTATACAGACCAGACTTAAAAGCCCACTGAGAACTTGAGAAGGTAAACTGTTAGTGTTTACCTGAAGAAAAAAAAAGTGAAAAAGGTTAACACGTTCTTATTCAAGTATACCACGCTGGGATTGTAGGTCAGTGGTATAGCCCTGGATATACCAAGTCCTAAACTCAACCCCCATAGCAACAGAACAATAAAAGTCCCACATTGACCCTGCCCTCCCCATTAGCCCTTGGCCCCCATCCCAAAGAGTTCTTTCCTATGCTTTCTTAATTATCAGTGTCTACTCTGCTTTCAAAAATACAAAATAGCAACCTAAAACTATATATTTCCTTTGAGTATGGGAGTTTAGTTTATTAAGACAAGCGTTAGCAGGCTGGAACTCACTATTTAAACCAGGCTGGCCTGAAACTCAGAGATCTGCTTACCTATGCCTCTGCCCCTAAATGCTGGGATTAAAGATGTGTGTCAACCTAGCCCTAACCCTAACCCTAAAGGATGGCTAGGTATTTGTCAATGACTTGCGAGAACTTATAAGTGAAAACTCAGTCCTGACCACCGTGATCCCATGTGATTCTTGTGAGCTGAGAACAAAGATCACGAGCCCACGATGCAGTAGAATAGAGTCAGGACCAACATCTCAACTTAAAAGTCACAAGCACAAGAAGTACGGATCTCAGTGGAGGACAGAGGGAGTGTCCCCATCATTGAGGAGAACGGGCACTTGTCTAGTCCATTCTAATGAGCAGCCTCTGGGACTCCAGAGTGGGAGTGAGAAACAGAACAGTACTGCCTTGGGGGCAGGAGAATGCCTTGGGATCACGGCAAGACAGTCTCCATCTTGTGAACAAGTTAGAGGAGGAGAGAACAGACCCAACTCCATGACCTGTGTCCCTTATGCAGGACAGAACTCAGTCAGATGAACTAGCCGATGTCTCTCATCCCTGGCCTCCCAGCTCAGCCTTCCCTGGACTCTACACCCAACCAACAGAGACCTTCAAGTTGGCAAGAGCAGCTTGCTACATGTGTAGATGACATTGCAAAAAACGTGTTCAATGTAAACTGGGTGGACTTTTAAGAGCAATCTGCGTATGCCCAGAACCCTTTCTTGGCCCGGCATGCCCAGCAGGGACTCTCCAGGAGCCCAGGAAAGCGTTAAACATTCTCTGCACTTGACTAGGTGGCTTCTCACTACACACTTCCAGATCCCACCATTCTCTAAGCAGCTGTGCAGCCAATCAAAGCAGAGGAAGGAAATTATCCTGGCCAGCTGTCAGCCACCGAGCACTGATGGCCATATATGGTAAAAAGCACTGTCAGAGCTTGTCAGGCCTGCAGGCCGGCTGCTGGGACACAGCAGCAGTGAACAGCAGCAGAAGCTGGATGAGGTGAGGGTGCACAAAGGACAGGCTGCCTGCTGCTCGTCTCTGGAGGAGGGGGTGGGGGACACATCATCTGCTGGGCATACTCTCGGTGAGTCACAGCCCCAGGGCACACTGTGAGCTTCCTCTGCCAGCACTTTGTGCTTCATTGTTAACTGGGGGCCAGCAGAGCAGCCCTCCTCCTTGCTCCCTTCAGTAAGAATGGAGAACACAGGCACTGAGAGAAAATGAAAGGGCCCTTCTGTGGCACTTCATGTGGTAATGAGGCCACGCAGCACTCATGTGGCTGGCAGCTTAGGACACAATTTACAAGTCATTGTTCTGCACCTGGTGCCCTCCCCCTGAATCCCCAGACCATCCCCCAGCCTTTCAAGACACACACACTTCAGAATTTAGGTGCTAAAGGCAGACAGAAGCTGTTTCAGTAAGCAGTGAACTGGCAGGTCACAACACATCAAGAAATGGCATGTAATAAAACCCTCCACCAACACCACCAATGGCTATGCAGTGTCAAACAGCCACCCTATACAGTGGACAATCAGCGTGTCTCTCTGCAGAAATGAAAACCGCCTGTCAGCATGTGTATTCAGCCACACAGCAACGCAGCCAATGCGAATCCGGCAGGTGCAAGCACAGTGCTCACACAGAGCAGCACCATGGGAGCCTGTGCTCCTCCCGAATCTGTGCCGGGAAAGGAGGAACCTCTCAGTGCGGTGGCTGGCATGCAAAGCCCTCAACACACAGCTGCTCAGATCCCATCACTACCACAAGGCACAGTACACACTGAGACTGAAAAACTAGCACTACTGTGGGCCTATGGGCCTGCAGCACCAAGGCCAAGCTACTATCTTGTTGAGCTTCCCTTCCAAGAAGAGAATGCAAAGGAGGTTCAACTGGACTTCAAGTCCCTAAGGTCCCCAGACCTTCACATCGTGGAGAGAAACAACAGATTTACACTGGGAAGTCACAGGAAGATTTATTAGACATGGAAGGTCGAAAACATGCCTGCAGCCTGGGACAGTCACTCTATCCCAGAACGGGAGAGGCAGCAGATGCACCAAGCTCAAAGGTGACAGTTCAGGAAGGATAGTCTCCAGACACAACTGGATGGGACAGACTATGGAGTCTCACTTTTGTCTGACTCAAACAACTGCCTCCTGAGACGGCTGAGGGAAGACACCTGGCCGATGGAGCTGTCACAGGACTGAGTGCTTGTTCTGGTTCTTCACATGCTCAAGGAAAATGTCAATCTTATACAATTCATACTGGAAATAAGAAGAAGAAGAAGGAAGAGAAGGAGGAGGAGGAGGAGGAGGACGAGGAGGAGGAGGAGGAGGAGAAGGAGGAGGACAAGGAGGAGGAGGAGAAAAAAACCTCCCAACAACTGTGTGATTTTCCTACCATAAAACTACTTTCAACTACTTCTGACATATGTTGGTTCATATGATATACAGATGATCAGATCCATTTCCTCTAGCATGCCATTTCCTGCATGCCAAAGAAGCCAACCTACACTTTGAAGTACCAGTCTGGAAGAGGATGTGGCTACTGCCCTTGCCCTTCTGGGGCAGAACACCCCCCCTTCTCAAACTGTATTCCCTCTAGCTCCTGGATGCAAACTCACAGACCCTGAAAGCAAACAATCTCCTTGTGAAGTCTTCCAACCCCAGGTGGCCTTCATCACCCAGGACCTGAGTGCTTTATGCAGTCACAGGCTCAGCAATGGGCAGACCCAGGGTAGCTGTTAGAGGGATGTTTAGAAGCTTAGCTGTTAGAGGGATGTTTAGAAGCAATACCCAGGCAAGCTCCTCGGGCCCACAGGTAGAGCTGGCAAAGCAAGGACCCTGCAGCCACTGGCAGCCGGGGAGGCACTCAGTCACTTGGTTCTGTGTTCTGAGCCTGTTTGAGCTGTAAAATGCTGCCTGTGGGGGTGGGAGCTCCCAGCAGACAAAGACAAGTGCGGAACAACTGGTTCCTCCCATCACAGGCAACTTGTCCAATCTAGATGTCATTTCCTCAAACAGTGAGATGACCCTGTCCAGCATCAAGACTTTGACTGAAGTCTAAGGACCTGCACACTCCCATCCTCAGGGTTAGGACTTGCACACTCCCATCCTCAGGGTTGGTTAGGACCTGCACACTCCCATCCTCAGGGCTACCCAGACCCTTCTCACTGGCAGTCACCACCGTCATGCAGAAGCCAGGGTGACCTAAGTTTTGTGATTCCTGGACAGTGACAATCAAGATTGACGCTGTTCATTACAGCCAGCTGGGAACTGTCCACAGAAAGGTGTGTTGTCCCCACGAAGAAGTGACTGGCATCCTCAGGGGTGCCTGTAGTGGAAATTTCTGGTTACTTTGAAGACTCAGTTATGTCATGTGATGTTTTGCTGAAGCAGACACAGGTGGGAGGATGTTGTGCTGAAGCAGACATGTGATGTTTAGAAAGAATATAAATATAACCCCACAGACAGCGACGGGGCTCTTGCACTTCGTTGCTGATCTTCGCATGTTGTGACTTCATAAAGAGTAACTTGCCAAGGAACTTCTCATGATCTTCTGGTAGCTTCTGGCTGCTTCCTTGGACTCATGCTGATTTGGCAAGGCCTTTCGGTTTCTTCTGGATCCAACCGCTGCTACTGATTTGTGTTTGGTGTTTGCAGATTAGACTGGACTGCAGCTACAGATTCGTGTTTGATGTTTTGAACTAGATATCCTGACAATGAAGGTTTGATCTCCCTGAAGAACTACCTCTAAATAGGTCCACAAACCCGGTTTTCTATTAACTTTCCTCCTGCCTCTAGCAGGTGGGCTAGAAGGGAGGATGAAGTGTTTAAGAATCCTAATTCAAGTAGGTTTTGAAAAATTTAAGCCTACAGGTACCACATGGCTCTGAAGCAAATGAATGGCATTATGGGAGGAGTTCTCAGGGAGCACCACGGGGCACAAGGACATCTTTCTACCTGAGATGACACTGCTGTCTGGTGTGAAGAGCAGCACCGATGAGTTCACACAGCTGAACAAGATGTCAAAGACTCAATAAGAGATGCCCACATCAAAGGAATAGCATACAGAGGGACAAGCACATACTGTGAGCTCCTCATCACCACCAACCTCAGCAGCTCATGGACAAGGGGTGAGGCATGTCACTGCAAAGTTCAGGCCAAGAAGCTCAGCTCCCTAGTGGCCAAGTGGGACCTCCTGAAAGATAAGTGAACGGCATCTGACTTTGGGATAAATCCCGAAGCTACAGAAAGGCCAGGTGTATACATAGAACAACTTGCATGAATTTTTGAAGCTTACTGGATAGAAAGGAGCCAAAGTGCTGTATTTTAGTGACAACATATACAATAAGTTGGCAGACATGATGCTGAAGTGCACCTGGAGGACTGGTATGCACAGTCTAAGATCAGAACCATGAATATGAGGGAGCCCATTCAAAAAGGGTGCGGCTACACACCTAACTGCTCACACCTGACTGGCTGTGGGAAGACACTCCTGACTGGCTCAGGAGATGGTGAGTCACTGCTGGTTTTGGAGCAGTGGAAGGAGAGGAAGAGGATGAGAGGAAAGACCACTTTTTTAATCCCGAGTTCAGGAGCTTGTTCTGCACCAAGCAGAACTCGGTCTTTCCCTGAGGTGCAGGTCATGATTCACAGATCTACATAGCATTTCTGAACTATTTAACTATGACATCTACCATACCTTCTATGGCAGGAGAATCTCCCGTAGCACAATCATGCTGCAAGACCCTCTGCCTTCAGAGAAGCCCTGTGGCAGGAGACTTCTGCCCAGTGAACTGGATTTGTTCAATGTGGCTATGAGAACATCCCAACCCCAGCCAGGGCCAACTCGACAGGGTCAGCTTTAAATGAGACTAATGGCCGACTTCTGAGAAGAATCAAACCAATGTGCCTTTGGGTTATTTGCTTTCTACCTTGTGGATATATACCCAGGGTGAGACAGAGGTTAGCCACCTGGGGTGTGGCCTTCCACACAGGGCCCAAGGTCAGGCTGCACGAAACTGGCGCAGCCTTCTGGGACAGATGAACCCACTTGATACATTCAGCAGGTCAAGGGTGGAAACTGTTCTCAACAATTTATGAAACATTTCCTGATTGTTTACAGGCACAGCGCTGGCAAGTGCAGGGACAGAGTGACATACAAAGACAGCTCTCTGGCAGAAGGCAGATGGTTCAGGGAGCAAACAGTCCCACACTGCAGTAAGGAGCACAGGGGGCACCACCAACTGCCAGTTCCAAGCCCTCTGAAGTTTCTGGGCTCTCTCAGCCTTTCTCTTACACTGCTCCGAGAACATGCAGCCTCCTGCAAGGACTTCCTTGAGTCCTCAGAGTGCTCGCTGTGCCTGACTCATGTTGGTGAAGGAATGACTGACGCCTTCTTACAAAGAAAAGGGGCAAGAAGACATGGGCTCTGGGGCCAACGGGGCACCATGAGTAAGACAAGAACAGAAATGAAACCTCAGGGCTCAGCCTGTTGGGGGTATGGGGGACAGGCAGCTAAGGCTTAGGAGGGACTTGCTGAGAGACACATGAGGGGGCCGAGAGTCAGCTCTTTTCCAGAACAGGGGGTCTCACAGCTTCTGCTCTGTAGAAGCACATGAAGAACTTGTTACAGACTAGTAGCTGTATTTTGAAGACCTGGAGTATGTCACCTAAGCCTGTGGGAAAGGAATGTTTGCTGGGTACAAATAAGAATTTTTTTTTCTTATAGAGAGGTCTCTCTACATAGCCCCATTGTCCTGGAACTCACTCTGTAGAGCAGCTGGCCTCTAACCCACAGAAATCCACCTGCCTCTGCCTCCAAAATACCGGGAATACAGGCATGCAACGACCCACCCAGCTATAAGTGATGAATTCTACAACTTATTCCATGCAAGAGGGTCTCAGTCTTTTTTTTTTTCCGTCTTTTTTTTTTATTAGATATTTTCTTTAGAGGGTCTCAGTCTTGGGGACACTAACCTCGGGCAGTGCTGGCATCTCACACAGAAGAGGCCTGCCAGACTGTACACCCAAAGCCAAAGCAGCACACAGCTGGATTAGTATCTTCATAGGGAGGACAAGGGTGTCTTCCCATTTTTTTTAATTAATTTATTTTTGTAATGTTTAAATAAAAGAATGTAATAACCTAGGACAGGTCCAGGCAAAAAAGCACTCGAGGCTGAAAAGATAACTCAGCAATAAAAAGCTGTTCTTCCAGAGGACCAAGGTTCCGTTTCCGGGGTGCTGGAGCAACAGCTGAGAATTCACATCTTGAGACACAATCACAGGACTGGGAAGTCAAGGTAATGGCGTGGGTTCCTGAAACTTCAAAGCCCACTCTCAATGACAGGCCACTCCTAATCCCAAACAGTTTCACCAACCAGGGACAAGCATTCAAACATATGGGCCTACTGGATCCTTTCCAATGGAAACCACCACTAGGGGTGACTCTGAACTCAGGATTCTTCTACCTCAGCCTGCCAGGTAGTAGGATCATAGTTATGCATCGCCATGCCTGGTCTATGTGGCTGGGAATCAAACTCATGGTCTTCAGTGTGCTGAGCAATCATTCTACCAACTGAGCTACAACCCTAAAAGTATGGTTTTAAAGCACTCTTTAAATTCCATTCAAGCTTTGGGGACTTGCGCTACACAAGAAGACCCGATGTCAAAAAGAATATTTATATTACACATACACACACTAACACACTCACTCACGAGCATGCAAGAGCACATGCATGCACACACACACACACACACACACGTATAAATGTATATGTGCTTACACTATCTGCAGCTGTTTTAAGAACACTCACAACTAACGAGAAGGGGTATGGTGGTGGACAGCTCACCATTCCAGGTTAGGAAGAGCACTCCCTACTGTGCATAAGGCCCTAGCCTGGATAGGGGTGGAATAGGACAGATAACCAGAAAGCCACTTGTCTTAGTTAGGACTACTGTTTCTGTGATGAAACACCAAGACCAAGAGCAAGATGGGGAGGAAATGGCTCAGCTCAGCTCACATTTCCAGGTTACAGTCTGTCACTGAGGGAAGTCAGGGCAGGAACCTGGAGTCGGGAGCTGACACAGAGGCCATGGAGGGTGCTGTTCACTGGCTTGCTCCCAAGGCTTGCTTAGCCTGCTTTCTTATAGAACCCAGAACCACCAGCCCAGGGATGGCCCCGCTCACAACAGCCTGGGCCCTCCCCCATCAAATTACTAATTAAGAAAATACCCTACAGCTGGAGCTTATGGAGGCATTTTCTCAGATAGGGTTCCTTTCTTTCAGTTAACTCTATTTTGTATCAAGCTGACATAAAGCTAGGCAGCACAACTCTTACTACTGACATGGAGTGTACGCAAACACTGTATGGCAAAGACTGCAGTCTGAGGATACCTGCTTTACACGTGCTGCCTACCTATCAAGTCACCCCAAACCCACCTGCCTAAGACATAAGCTCCTACAGGCAAGCCAGATAACCTTCGATCAATGCCCAGGACCAAACTTCGTATCTCTATCTACATATCTATACAGATAGAAAAGGTACTGCCCATCTACACAGCAGGAACAAAGAGACAGGGTAGCACAAGGTTAAAGGAACCTTGGCCATACCCACCCCATCATGGCCCACCCCCTCTAGACAATCACTGCTCAGAAAAAGTCAGAAGTCACTCCAAGATACAAAAGACCTTTACAATCAGAACAGAGAGAGGCACCAGGGAGACCCGGAGCCTGCGGTGTGGATCCTCCATCCAGGTGAGGAGCTCGGTTCTCTGAGCACCCCTCCACCTTACTTGTCTCAGGCAGGACTGGCAGGTTTTCTGAGGTCCAAAGTTTGAGTGTGTGCCTAACAGAAACCCACAGCAGGGAGGGGTGCTTGCTTCAGCTGTGTGTCACGAGTGAGCCTGGCAGACAGCTTAGGGGACTGAGAGCCTGCATGCTGCTGGTGAGGCAGCTTGGGCACTTGTATCGAGGAAGAAAGCTATCCCTCGTGCCAGTCAAATCACAGAGCCAGCTTGTGCTCAACAAGACAGCCTTGTCTTACTCATTCTCTGAAAGACTGGAGAACAAGAACACACACCATACCACACCTGCAGAAATCATGGCAGAGAGGCATGCCATGGCTTGAGCAGTGTTACCAAAGAGGCGGAGCGCATGTGGGCTAATCCAAGCTGCCACACCTTAGCTGGGAACCTATTTACTCTTCAAGCAATGGTCTCTGACAAGCCAATGTGCTGACCGCTCATGTGTGTGCTGGTGCTTGTGTGTGAGCACAGGCCTATGTGTGAGCATATGCATTTGTGTGAGCACAGGAATGTGTGTGCTGTCCATGTGTGAGCAGAGGCACATGTGTGAGCACAGAAGTGTGTGCTGACCACTCATGTGTGTGCACAGGCATGTGTGTATGTCAATATATTTGTCCCTGTTACTGTTTCCATTTTGGATCTTAAGTCTTGGAAGACAGAGACTGTCTAATGGATTTATATTGTCCCAAACTCTGATCACAAGGCGGTGAGATTACAAGTCTTTGCTATCCCTTCTCCCATCTTGGGATGGGTGGGGTGGGGTGCTGAGACAAAGTCTCACCATGTAGCCTGGCTAGCCTGGAACTCGCTATGTGGGCTGCTTTCCAAGTCCTGGGATTAAAGGTACAAACCACCACACAGGGCCAGTAGTAGCAATCTAACAATATATAAGTTAGAAAACAGTCCACAGCGCTGGGGTGAGGGTGCAGGATGGCAGGGTGCAGCTTGGTGACAGAGGACTTGTGATTAGCATGAGTCAGGCTCACAGGGGTAGAATCGGTGCAAAGGGCAATGCCAAGCCTACAAACAGCAGAGCAACGTTCACATGTGATGGTCAGACAACAATGAAATCTGACCTAGTAACAATCAAGTATCAGCGACGTAAAATCTGCAACCTTCACTCAAGTACTTAGGGTTAGACCATCTATTACAGGGTAGGTATTTCCTGCCAACAGTGAAGATGGTCCTATTTGCTACAGCTACTGAGGCCCCAGGGACCAGGGAGAAGCCCAAGAAGAGCAGAAACATCAATGTCAACTGACATGGGCCTAATAGCCAGGCCTTCCACCACAGCACTGGACTGACCATCACCCTCACCCGCTGGATGCCTCCCCCTCCCCCACCCACCCCCGCATCTATTCCCCAGAGTTACTAGTCAGACCGACGAGGAGAAACCAGCAGTTCCTTTACAGATTCTGAATTTAAAAACCACTCAGAAGTCACCTCAGAGTGGATAGCCACCGGAGAGGAGAATGCTGAGAACACAGAATTTCCAGGATTGAGAAAGTCACTTTTACATATAGCACCTTTACATTACAGAAAGAAAAATGAAGGGTCAGGGTAGTAGCTCAGAAATGTCATGCTTCAAGGTGACCCAGCCAGGACTTGACTTCTCGCTCTTCAATGGCCAAGCCTTACTCCTCCTTCAGCGTCATTCACTCTGACACAGAGTTACGCAGTTAACACTTAGAACAATATACACTGTACCTGAAAACCACAGGAAGCCTGGGAACCTACTGATGAGAGAAGCCAGTAACCTAGTACTCTTCTACCCCGATGCTACTACTCAGCTTATACCACTGTAAGCCTCCCCTCACAATGCTCAGAACACAGACAGTCGCATCCAGGAAAGCCCCCCCAACCCCAAAAAATGCAGGAACCTCCCATAGCCAATGTGGGATTCAATCACACGGGGGGAGGGGTTGGAAGGATACGTGTGCATACATGTGGAGGTAGCTTCTGTTCCCCCCACACACACCCCTTTTTAGACAGTGTCTCTCAAGTGGAGCTCACCGGTTTGATGGACTGGCAGCCAGAGAACCCCTAGGCTCCTCCTGCCTCTGATCCCTAACAATAGGGTTATGAACAAGTATCCCTGAGCCTAGCTTGTCAGAAGATAGATGTTGAAGATCCGAAGTCAGGTCCTCGTGCTAACTCTACCCACTAAACTTTCTCCGCAGCCAAGGACTTGCTGCAATCTCATTCCCATAAGGATGGTCACAGAGCGATGTGATACTGACTAATGCAGGCCACTTAACATAAGAACCACATCACCAAACAGGTCTCCTGCAAGCACCGTGAGGGTCAAAGTCTCCTGTGGTTTGCAGAAGGAAAGGCGGACTCTCAGAGCCTTTTGTGGATGTGGAAGCTGAAGGAACTGTCTGAACTCTGTGGAAGATTAGCCATTCAGAGTTTATTTTGGGCTTCTTAATTGGCTTGTTCCATTTCTTTGAAGAAAAGAATGTCTTGAATTCGTTCCTCGGTTTATAAAAAGAAAAATGCTTTAACTCCAGGCAGACCATGAGCTCCTGACCTGGCTGACAGGCTGTGGTTGTCCTCTCAGCGGGCTGGCCTGAGCCCTAGCAACAAAAAGTCAAGTTCCTGAGCACTCCTCACTACTAATAAAGGAATACACAGGCTGGAGAGGGCCCAGTGGCTAAGAGCATGTCCAGATGACGTAAGTTCTATTCCCTGCACTCATAGCAGGGGGCTCATAACTATCTGTAGCTCCAGGGAATCCAATGCCTCTATCCTCCATATGCACATGTCCCTATAAGCATACATGCACGCACACGAACACACCTACACTTAACCTTGAAGGAACATACTAAACAGATGTGTGGGCAAACATAACTGACATTCACTTCAAACCCTCACTCCAAAATCAGGCTAAGGCATAATTGCATGGCAGCAGTCAACAGAAACAAAGTATCCAAGCAGAAAAAGCTCCAATTAATGGCACGATTCACCTTGAGCAACTGGAAGGTGCACTGGAGACAGGTGTCTGCTCTGATCCTTGAGTACCATCTTCCTATTTCTTTCCAGGGCTGGCTCAGTTGTGCACTTATCAATCTAGCCATAGAAGTCAAGCACAGGTGCTAAGCCGGAACAAGCTAGTCATGGACATCTAGGAGGGAACTACAGGAAACGGAAGCTTCCCCACATGATGTCAAGCTGTGCTCTTGACAGAGGGTGGACTTTGTGGTGCCTACTTTCAGAACCATGATCCACAGTGAGACATGCCCTAGTTTCCCATTGCTGCCTGCAGATTTTCACCGCATGGAAAAAGCTAGCTGTCTATACTCAACATGTAATGTCAGGGCACTAAACTCTGAGCTCTAGAGCTCAGGACTTTTCCTCCTACAAGCTAAGGAGAACAGATGCACAAAAGCTCCATCTTATACCCAGGTGGGACAGGGCTCAGGAAAGGCAGGTCAGGAAAGGACCAGTGCAGGCACTGGAAGTGCACACAGAGCCACCCAGACCTTTTGCTTCTGCCACAGTTAAACAGTATAAATCCTAGGCTGTAGCTTATTATTACCCAGAGTTGGGATAAAATCTTGTGTTGTGTCTGACTGTGTGGACACCTCCAACACCCATTACTCTGGCAGCAGGGGTGGGACCTAAGCAACAGGACAACTAAGCTGCAGAGCTAACACCCATCCCTTGGGACATTTTCTTGAGCTCGTGGTCCATTTACAACTCAAAACCCAAAAGCCCAGGGCCTGAAGAGATGGCTCAGTGGTGAGAGCCCTTGCCAAGGACCTGAGTTCAATTCCCGGCAACCTAGAAACCAGCAGCCTGTATTTGCAGCTCCAGAACAGGATGTCGCTCACTCACTCACCTTGTGCAGAGGGAGCACCAGGAAGGCCCCTCCCCCACTCGCTTCTACGATGATGGCCACGAATCTGGGGTTAACGGCACAAAAGGAACTGTCCCAGGTGACTCGGGAGACACGGATGTCATCATAGCACTGGTCGTTCTTCACCGCCTGTCCAAAGACGTGCCGGAACTTGCTCTGCCGCACTACTCGCCGCATCGTGTCTATGAAAAGAAAGCAGCAAGAAGTGTGTGAGAGCGGCGTGCACTAAAGGCAAGCTGGAAACAGCACCTTGGCACTGTCTGCACTCCTAAAAGGTAGTCAGTCAGACTGCAAGTCCCAGATCCTCTGCAGCAGGAGCAGGGAGAGCACAGCAAAACAGGCCAGAAAGCTCACACCATCCAGAGGCAGGCTCTGATCTTTCACTTCAAGAGAAAGGTCAAGGCGGGACCTGAAAGGTGGGTGGGAAAACACAATCCATCCTTCCTATTTTGGAGATAGGAAACACCTAAGCGAAGGAGCCTTGTAGGTGTGAAGCTGAAGGAAATCCTGTGTCGCTGAGTGACTGCTGTGGGCGGAGCCTACATTCACTGAGCAACTTGGGAGGAGCTCAAAAGGACAGAGGCGCGCTATAAATCCCTAGCAGAAGAAAAGAAAGCATGCAAACACACATAAACAAATACACATACATATTTTTATAAAGCAGAAAAATGGAAACAGTTATCACGACCGTGTGAGAGTTGACAAGACAGACATAAATCAACACAACAGAATTCAAAGTCCAGGGCCAGAGAGGCTCAGAGGGAAAAGGGACCTGCTGCACAAGCTTGGTGACCTGAGAGAGGCTCAGAGGGAAA
>NW_022196905.1:106902914-106911903 GCF_008632895.1 Mastomys coucha
CACAAGCTTGGTGACCTGAGAGAGGCTCAGAGGGAAAAGGGACCTGCTGCACAAGGGTGGTGACCTGAATTTGGTCCCCAAACACATGTGAAAATGGTAGGAGAGAACCAAGTCTACAGTGTTGTCCTCTGATCTCTGTACATGTGCTCACACATACATACATGTGCCCCCCACGTGTCCACACATACACAGTGTACACACATACAAACATGTGCCCCCCACATACCTACACATGCCTACACATATACAAACATGTGCCCCCCACATACCTACACATGCCTACACATATACACACATTGTACACATATACATGCCCACACATATACACAGTATACACACATTAACATACAACAACAATAATTACATTTAAAAAAAGAACTTCAGTCCCGAGGTAAACCCATACTTTCTCTAGCCAACTAAATTTCAACACAGGAACCAAAACCACTCATGGGACATGAAGTGTCAACAAAGGATGCTGATACAGCAGGCCAGCCCTGAGAGCAAGCAAACAGAAAGATGCTAGTGATCAAATGGGTCAAGAGTCTAGACACGAGCTGAGACTACAAAGCTCCCAGAAGGAAACAACATATGGCCCTGGATGGCAAAAGCAGCTCAAGTGTGACACTCTACAAGCAACAACAGAGAAAGAGCTGACAGGGCTCAGCAAGATGGAGAACTGCCCTCTCCAAGTCAGCCTCTTACCTCCATACATATACCATGGCACACATGCCATATCAACACACACTAACTAAAATAAATAAAAATATATACAGACATTTGTTGTGTATCCTAAATCTACTAAGGCACTCACTAATATCTAAAATATATAAAGAACTTATTAAAAAGGAGACAGAGTAGAGGGGAGAATTTAAAAGCGTAAAGGTGGACTTGCCAGACATGATGAAGGCAGGAAGATGAAGTATTCAAAGACATCTCGGATACAGGAAATCTTGCTTTTGCCTACCATATATAAGACCCTGGGTATATAACCAGAACTATTCCCCAAATGGATCAAAGGCTCAGAGGGACATGCATCTGTCCAACGCACATATAAGGTGCAAGGCATTACTGTCACTTGGGAAGTGAAAACCCAATGATCCATGAATGAGTCCTTTACCCCAGAATGAAAACCAGCAGTCAAGAGAATTGCTGATGTAGTGCGGGTTGCTGGGGATCTGTAGGGTGTCAGGTGGGCTGAGCTTTGGAAGGGCCTTACAGTGCCTTGTGCTCTAACACATATAAAGGTGTTTGTTTTTAATCTGTACAGCATCTGGCACAGACTCTAGTCCTCACTGATCTGTAAACACTAGCAACTGTTATTTAAGAGCCCACTAAGTCTCCCTACCCAGTGGGAAAAATCCCAACCAATGCCCTACTGACTAGGGGACATGAGTATAACTTTTTCTTTGTTTTTTTTGTTTTTTCGAGACAGAGTTTCTCTGTATAGTCCTGGCTGTCCTGGAACTCACTCTGTAGACCAGGCTGGCCTCGAACTCAGAAATCCGCCTGCCTCTTAAAGGTATGCACCACCAGTGCCCGGCAAAGATTTATTTATTTATTATACATAAGTACACTGTAGCTGTCTTCAAACACACCAGAAGAGGGCGTCAGATCTCATTGTGGATGGTTGTGAGCCACCATGTGGTTGCTGGGATTTGAACTCACGACCTATGGAAGAGCAGTCAGAGCTCTTAACTGCTGAGCCATCTCTCCAGCCCCAAGTATAACTTTCATACAAAAGAGCATGGTCACTGAGAACTTTACAAAACTCTGTGTCTTCCCACCTCAGCAGCACTAGGACCCTCTGAACAAAGACAAATCTGAAAACCCTTCTAAAGAGTGAACTCCATGGGCCGCCGGTGTTGACGGATGGCACTTGAAACTTCAGTTGGAAAACTAAGATGTAAGAAACAAACTAAAAAATAAATTGAATGTCTTATCAAACTTGGATTTTTTTTAAATCCTCTCGTCTAAGTGATCAAACAATAAATTTAAAAACTAAAATATTCTGTAAAGGAAGCCAATTCCCAACTGTATGAGAAAGAATTAATGAAGTAGTCTTGAACAAGGATATCCAAATACAATTCTAAACACCTTGCCACAGAGAAGCTGCTCACAGGTCTGTCAAGTTGTGAGCACCTGCACCCCTGCATGTGACCTTGTCTTTGCAGATGTTGAGTAAGTCTCAGACATAGAGAGCAGTGAGCTAATCATGACAAAGACCAAAGTCAGAATTGAAGATCAGCCTGAAGTCAGGAACAAAATGATAGGCCAGCAAGGCAGAGCTCAGCCAGCAGAGCACTTGGCACATAAGGAGCGGGGCTGACACTGTCCCCAGAACTGCTGCAAGAGAGCTGGATGGCGGCATGCTTGTAACCCAGTGCTAGGGATCTATGCTGGCCAGTGCCAGCTTTGGGGAATTGTCAAAAAAAGGAGGAAAAAAAAGACAAGGAAAAACACTCAAGAATGGCATCCCTGAAAACATACATGCACCTGCACACTCACTGCACACATGCACACACATGCGTACACAAAACTATTTAAAATGGTGTAGTTAAGCCATTGAGCAAACTAAGGAAATGTTCCACAGATTTCACAACAAATTCCAATAAGTAGGAAGCAATGTAAATATGCCTTTTAATTTCCACAAAATCTAGCTGGTGCACACTTTTAGTCCTAGAACTTCAGAGGCAGAAGCAGGTAGATTTCTGAGTTCAAGGAATGCCTGGTTTACATGGTAACTTCCACGCCACCCAAGATTATACAGTAAGACCCTGGACTTACAGATGTGACCGCACTGAAAGAGAAAGAAGAATAAAATACAAAAAGAAAACCAAAACCAACAAAAGCCAGATGTGATATCATTCACCTGTAACCTAGCACTTGAAAGGCAAAGGCAAGATTAGGCTATCCTTGCCACAAAGCAAATTTGATGTTAGCTTGGGTTACCTGAAGTGCCTGCAGGTTTTATGTTAACTATGAACATTTGAGGAAGGAACCTCAATTGAGAATATGGCCTCCAGAGGATAGGGCTGTATGCAAGAACATTTTCTTAGTGATCAATGGGGGAGGTCCCAGCCATTGTCGACGGGGCCATCCCTGGGCAGGTGGTCCTAGGTTCTATAAGAAAGCAGGCTGAGCAAACCATGGGGAGCAACCCAGGAGGCAGCACCCCTTCATGGCCTCTGCATCAGCTCTTGCCTCCAGGTTCCTGCCTTGCTTGAGTTCCTGTCCTGACTTCAATGACGAACTGTGACGTGGAAGCGTAAGCAAATAAACCCTTTCCTCCCCAGTTTGCTTTGATCAACACATTTCTTCACAGCAATAGTGACCCTGCCTAGGACACCTGAACAGTCCAGTACAGAGGAAGCTTGAGGCCCAGACCCACACCAAACGTCCTTTCTAGGGCCGGCGTCCATCTCAGAAACATGGCCATTTGTATCTCTGCCCTGGTTTCTAGGTATGGCTGAAGCCAAGAGAACTGATTGCTCGGTAATACAGGCTTTTGTTTCTTAGACAGGGTCTCCCTATGTAGCCCAGGCTAGACTCAAACTTGCAGTCTTCCTGCTTTGGCATTCCAAGTGCTGGCACTCCAGGCCTTTGCCATCATCCTTTGTCATAACAACGTGTTGGTAGGCAGACAGTATATATACCTCAGCTTTGACTCCAAATAAAGAAAACCTAAACTCTGAAAAGTACTATTCATTATACCCAACACCAAGGAAACAGGGAACAGCTTTTCTTGTGTTGCGGTGAACATCCCAAGTAAGGGAGCGGGACCGACCTGGAGGGACCTCACAGCTACAGGCTGGCTCTCCAGCAATGGCTCTGCCAGCCCCAGTGAGCGACATCTCAGGGCTCTGCAGTTACTGCCCAGGGAGAACAGTGACGTTTGAGAAGAGAAGACCAAGGCGACACTGCAGCAGCAGAGAATAAACCATCCCTGAAGCACCTGAGTAAATGTTCCTCCGTCTGTCGCCACCATCCCAACATTTTCCTGTTTACTGAGGCACTGTCTAAAGAGTCACGCAGATGTATTTCTATGGTGCGTATGAAAGGAAATACATCCTGTGAGAAACACAGGAAAGCTCCCATCAGCAGAATCTTGCCAGCAGCTCTGCAGACGCCATTCCAGTGCATCAGTGAGGAATGCGCAGAAGGCCTCCAACATTCCCCCAGCCAGCAGCAACCACAGAGAGGTTCCAAAGCCTCTGTGAGGGACAGGCCAAATTCCCAAGGAGCTGCTGTTTTCATGACAGGCACTTTGCAACGCAGACTGGATGTGTTATATTAAAAGAACAGTAGGGAGCTAAGAGATGGCTCAGCAGTTAAGAGCACTGGCTGCTCTCCCAGAGGACTTTCATTTGACTCCCAGCACCCACATGATGACTCCCAATTGCCTGTAATTCCAGTTCCAGGGGACTCAATGCCGTCGGCACACTTGTGGTACAAAGACATGTATGCAGGCCAAACATAAATAAACATTAAAAACAAAAACAACAACAGAAAACAAAACAAAACAAAAAACCCAGTAAGGTAACAGCTGAGGCAAATGTCTTAAACTCTGGAGTCTCTTTTAAGAAGTAAGAAATGTAGTAACCCTGTCCACCCACGTGGAACATATTAACAAGAGAAAATGATCAAGTAGACGCAGGAAATTCCTGATTAAATACTGAATCCAACACTCATCATTTCTGGATAGGAGGTGGCTGCCTTTTAATTTGTCTATCAATGATGCTCAAAGAATCCTTATAAATCAAACATTTTTCACTGCATTCAACACTAACAGTCACGGGAGATATTTAAAGGGGAAAACAAACAAACAAAACGGCCGGGTATAGTAGCTCACACCTTTAACCCCAGCCCCGAGGACAGAGACAGGTGCTTTCATGTGAGTTCATGATCCGGCCTGACCTACAAAAGCAGTTCTAAGCCAGTCTTAGACCTAGTTTAAAAAACAAACAAACAAAAAAAACAAGACTTGCCTAACTTAATATATATTAGTTTTTATGTTTTATGTGTAGGTTGTTTTGTCTGTGTACCTCATGCATGTCTGGTGCCTGAGGTCAGGAGAGAATGTGAGAACCCCCTAGAGCTGTAGTTACAGATGGTTGCAGGCCACTATGTGGGTGCCAGGAATCAAACCCAAGCCCTCAGCAGGAGCAAGTGCTCTCAACTGCAGAGCATCCTGGTACTTATCTAATAAAAACTGTTTTAGAAAGAGGACCACCTGCACAGCAAATTACACACAGCCAGATCAGCTAAGCCGCGGCTTTGGGAAAGGGGTAGGAGGGAGCTCTGTGCTCTACACTTGCTGGACTTGCGGAAGGTGGTCCTGCTGGAGACTGCTGGCTCCCTAACACAGATGCTGCAAGCACAGGATGAGCTTTTGTGTGTTCAGCACATCATGACAGAGAATGCTAAGAACAGTCAAAACCCATGAAAGCCTCCAAGTAAATTCTTTTCAGCCAGGGAGAGACGGACAGTCTGGGCAGACACAGGTTTCAATTCTGAAGCCCAATTCAATCTGGCTCTAAAATGTTTCTAGAAACAAATACAGAAAAATAGATTTAAACTGCAGTTTCAGGGCCAGCCTGGGCTACAGGAAGTCTGAAGCAGAACTGCAAAGCACCTGCCTCCTGCTCTGCATTTTTCAGCCCAGAGAGGAAAAATTACTGCGAGTCACAGTGATCCAGAGCCACAGTGCATGGCCAGGGGGCTCTCCTACTTTCTCAGCACTAAATTTCATATCACATATCCCCTCTGCTTCTCAGTCAGTAGACGACATTCCTTGGAGCCCTTCCCTGGGATGCTGCCTCAACGGCCACAATTCCACTTGCTGGCTCTGTGATTTTTAAATATGAAACTACATTGAGCCTGCATTTTGTGAGCATAAAAACAAATGGAAAAGCCAAGATCCAGAATGCGTTCTGGATAAGCTATATGAGATGAAGCAAGAAGTGTGAGCCTCACCCAAGGAAGTAAATCCTCACTTCTGATTTAAAAAGCTTTGTAAGTATTCAACTGTCTGAGATCATGCAATGATCATAAAGCACTAGAAACAAGACATGCACATGCACATGTGTATACACATGCATGTACACAGACATATGCGTGCACATGCATCCATTAAAATGCAATCTCTAAAGGCTACACTGTGCTAATAGTTCTCTACACTTTCTGAAGCTTTCTGAAACCTTCATATTTTACAACTCGTACTCATTTTAGGAAAAAAAGCTAGAGCCTACCTGAAATGAAACATGAGCACTTACTGAGAAATCAGGGAAAATGGCAATATCATGCAAATGCCTGCCCATCACTACGACAGGAAATGAACCTGGGTGATATGTGCATGAAGCGCCTCTGAAGACAGAACTCATGTTCATAACTGCATCCAGAGGCCCTCTGAAGACCCAAGGGGCATTACAGACATTATAAGTCACCTAAGGAAGGGCACAGAGTGACACACAGAGGTTCTGCAATTATTAAAGCAGGACGCTAGGAGATAGTCCTAGTTCTCCAGCATCACAGTGCGTACTCTTATTACAGAGCTAACATAGAAGGTGCGTGTCCTCAGCCCTCCCCTCTCCTAATCTCTGCTTATCACGTATCTTTATGATAATATCTGCCTCTCCCCGCCTGCATCTGAAGACAGCTCTGCTTCTCCCTGCCCCAGAGAATACATGGTGGCAGCCCAGAAACCATCCATGGCTGCATGCATCTCCCAGAGGCTTCTGTAAAGAACCAAATTGATCCCAAGAGTGCTCAGGCTGAGTGCAGAACTTCGGCGGATATGAACAGCCCAGAGTGTTTCAGAACACTTCTGCTACACAGATGACCTACTTTTCTTATCAACAACAGGGAAGGGAAAAAAGGCTGAATATGACTGTCCAAACTTGCTAAGTCTGTTTTTCATTAGTCAGTCAATGAAGTTTCTCTCGCAATAAAATTTTAATAATTCTTTGGAAATTTTATTGTTTCAACAAATGAAACAACAGGATTCCCTGATCTGAATAATATGATAAAATAAGAAGGCATGTTTATAGAGAACGTTGAAAGACCAGCCATAGATACAATTAGCATTGTCACAAAACAAGAAGAAGCCGGGCGTGACCCAGGATGCTGAGGCAGGAAAACTGGGAGTGTTAGGCTAAGCAGGCAGTGCAGTCAGACACTGAACTTCCTAAAGACACAGCTTCAGCTGAAGACGTCCAGTGTCCTGCTAATATCCTGTGCATGCACACTCCTGATGAGGAGTCACAGGAAGTCGCAGGTGAATAAAGACACTACGGTTCTGGTAACAGACAAGTTCATACTTGACTGTCACTTACCTGCCTAAGTTATTCTGGTCCTCTGGTTATTGTTTATTCAGCTATAAGTTGGAAAACTATAATAAAAAAATGAACTGTTTCTTCATCATCATGCAAAGCCCAAGTCTACGCACCCTGTCCATCAGTCCACACCTCCCTAGGAAAACATGTATGGGTCACGGAGAACAAATCCATTTCTAGCATCTACAGGCTCTCACATATAACACTCAAATGTGAAGGTCCTTATCCTTCTAGTTTATTTCTTCAACAACGACTTAGGCCCCAGTCATGTGCCTGGATCACACTGGACACCGCAGGACTGACAAGCACCTGCTGTCCCAGAAGCTAACTCCAGGCATGGGCAGACTTGAACTAGACAGGAGGAGGGTAGTGGGATGGGGTGTGGACATCAAGGGCCAGGAAATCTGAACACAGATGGCTTCAAAAAGCTTGAGGGTGGAGCTAAGAGCAAGACATCAGCATGTTGGGATCACACAAGGCTCTAGGCTGGGTTAGGGATTTCACCTTGTATACATGCAAAAGGTTGGGAGGCACATGCACTAATTCTCATTCTCTCTCTCTCTCTCTCTCTCTCTCTCTCTCTCTCTCTCTCTCTCTCCTCCTCCTTCTCCTCCTCTTCCTCTTCCTCTCCCCCCCTCTCACACGTGCACACGCGCGCGCACACACACACACACACACACACACACACTACTGTTGAGAAGTCCAGTGTCTGGCACAATCACTTTGGCATTTTAAAAGTTCTCCTGAATACAGCTAGAGTCTAGACATGCAGGCAGGAACATATGAGAGCACTCAGGGATGCACTGTCTGAGCCAGAAGTATCAGTTCCAGTTAAATCAGGAAAAAGGGATGGAGCCAAAGGACAACTCTAGCTGGAATTCAAACACCTTATTTGATAAGAGGGGCATTAAAATTGATTCTACAATTAGAAAAAAATTTTTTAGTGTGACTGCAAAGGCATGTGTGCTACTTGAACATATATGGGGGTCAAAGGACAACTCACAACCTACCTTGTGGGTTCTGAGGACTGACCTCAGTGGCCAGGTCTGCATGGCAAGCACTTTACAATGAGCTGGCTCACTTTTGATCCATGCAGGCACTGCACTCCCACACAGAGCAAGAGGCAAGGATGGTTGACCTCCCACCTCAGCAGCTGTTTCAAAGACCCTTCTCATACAGCCAGGTGCACAGAACTGTATCTGCCACTTGGGGCTGGGATACAGCTCAGAGGTGAAACATCTGCTTAGCATGTGGGCAGCCCCAGCTTCAGCAGTCAACCTCGCGCACACACAGAGACACACAGAGACACACACACACACACACACACACACACACACACAGTACTTTGCCTGAAATAAAGTGTATTGAAAGGAAATAAACTGAGGAGGCTACTTGAAAATAAAAATAAGGTTGGGCATGGTGGTGCAAACCTTTAACCCCAACATTTAAGAAGCAGAGGCGGGGGGGCTGGAGAGATGGTTCAGCGATTAAGAGCACTGACTGTTCTTCCAGAGGTCCTGAGTTCAATTCCCAGCAACCACATGGTGGCTCAGAACCATCTGTAATGGAATCCAATGCTCTCTTGTGGTGTCTCTGAAGAGAGCAACAGTGTACTCATACATAAAATAAATAAATGAATCTTTAAAAAAAAAAAAAAA
>NW_022196905.1:106912157-106923316 GCF_008632895.1 Mastomys coucha
AAAGTCGAGATACACACACACACACACACACACCCACACACACACACACACACACACCCCACACACGGGGAGAGAGAGAGTGAGGGAGTGAGGGAGACACATGGACAGAGACACTAAAAGAAAATTATCTAGCCACAAAGGAGAGCGTGACACATAGCATGAAGTGACAGTAATGCTCTCATAAGCAACTTGCATTTACAGTCTGTAGGAAATCTCTAAAAATGACAAAAAATAAGAAACACCTACAGATATACAAATGTAGTCATCTTTTAAAGTTGCCGGAATGACATACAAACACTCACAAATACAAAACGCAATTATGAAACAATTCATTTTTGTAGCTGTTTGTAACACTGAAGCCCACCTTTCAAACTCGAGTGTACAAAGGAGCTCTGAGTGGGACACTGACCAGGCGAAGCAGTGATGATCGCCCTACCCAATTCACCTGCACTGCAGTTCCTCTGGGGCTGGACTAGAAGTCCCTCAGGCTTCCTCTGTCCCTACTCCTCCATGTGCATGTGCAGTGTGGTTATTGGCAAGGTAGCCTGCATGTTAAAAGGAGGAGCACTGAAGGGCACGCTGATTCTTACCTGGATACACACTGAGCTTTTCCTG
The DNA here is from genome assembly GCF_008632895.1 of Mastomys coucha. NCBI lineage: Eukaryota > Metazoa > Chordata > Mammalia > Rodentia > Muridae > Mastomys > Mastomys coucha. The sequence goes on from NW_022196905.1 coordinate 106,912,773, forward strand.
AATCCACTTGGACAATGACTTTAGATGATTGAGAACATCAGCCAGGAAGTGAGATTAGTTCTTGTTTAAAGCTAAACTCACTGCCCAGAGTGAGTTTAGCTTTAAACAATGCTGTCAGATTTGCTAGCTGGTGAGGTGCTGTAGTCTATGACCTCAGAACTCCAGAGGCTGAGGCAGAAGGATCTGAACCTCAAGACCAGGCGAGGCCACACAGTGAGTGTGAGGCTAGCCTGGGCTACAGAGTAAAACAAGCAAGGGGCTAGGAAGATGGAGCACCTGTTCCAATCTCCAGCATCCACATAAAACCTGGGGGGTGGCTGCACACGCTGGAGCCCCAGCACTGTGGGCAGGTCCTGAGTGATCTCTGGCCAGCAAGCCTAGCTGCAATGGCAGCTTCTGGTTCAGTGAGGACCCTCTCGAGCCAGTAACACAGAGACCGACAGAGGAAGACCCCTAACACTGTTCCAGCCTCCATATCCGCACATGGCCACGCACATTCAAGTGCATTGCACCAACACACAACCCTCCAATACTGACAATATTCTGAATTTGTTCAAGAACTTAACCAAGTAAACTTCCGATACCCAAAATGGGGGCTGGCAAGATGGTTTAGTGAGAGTAAGGGTGCTTGTGAATAAGCCTGATAACCCGAGTTCCTAAATTCCCCCTCCCACACCTACACGTCAGGAGAACAACAACTTCTATAAGTGGTCCTCTGACCTCCAACTTTCAGTGGTACAAGTACTAAATAATTTTTTTTTTTTCCGAGACAGGGTTTCTCTGTGTAGCCAGGCTGTCCTGGTCACTCTATAGACCAGGCTGGCCTCAAACTCAGAAATCCACCTGCCTCTGCCTCCCAAGTACTGGGATTAAAGGTGTGCACTACCACTGCCCGGCAGTACTAATACAGGTGATTTTTGTTGTTGTTTTTGCTTTTATTTCTTAAAGAAAATACATGTGAGTCTCTATCCACAGGTGTGGCTAACACTGGTTGAGCATCAGCTGCTTGCCAGCCAGGCTATACTGAGAAACAAAGGCACAAAAAAATAAAAATCTGAATATTCTATACCTTCAAGAAATACAGAATAGCCAAGCAGTGGTGGCGCATGCCTTTAATCCCAGCACTTGGGAGGCAGAGGCAGCCAGACTTCTGAGTTCAAGGCCAGCCTGGTCTACAGAGTGAGTTCCAGGACAGCCAGGGGGCCAGGGCTACACAGAGAAACCCTCAAAACAAAACAAAACAAAACAAAACGAAAAAGAAAGGAAGGAAGGGGGGGAGGGAGGGAGGAAGAAAGACAGAATATTTAAAAAAAAAACTCTTTAACTCTAAAAAAAGAAGAAGAAGAAGAAGAAATACTGAATATAATGGTGCCAGTGTTCCCATTCTCCAACTAGAAACCAACTCATACTTTGCTTAGTTTTTAATCCCTACTACTTTAATTCAAAAGGTGACTGCTAGTGCTGGTGGAGGCCACTGGCAAGACCACAGACTGGGGTCTAAAGTACACTTTTGGGGTTTTATTTGTTCATTGTTGGTATTTTTTGTTTTTGAGATAGGGTCTTGCTCTATAGCCAGACTGACCTCAAAACCACTCTGCCTCAGAATTCCTGGTGCTAATACCCCAGGTGTGAGCTGCCCTTCCAGGCTACGGTATGGACTTTACATTCTACCCAAACACACTGAATAACAACAGATTCTAGTATCACAACCTCCAGCAGTGAACAAAATCACCCACATTGCACTGTTTTTCCCCACTTATTCCCGGTTTAGTCCAAACCAGCACCACCACACTCCCCCAGACAGCGTCTGCCCTGCTCTGGACATCACACACACACACACACACACACACACACACACACACACACACACACACACACACACACACCCCGAACGCTGCCCTGTTCTGGACAGTCCACAGCACGAGGTCCCTAGCAGACTTACACATTCAAAGACCATGCGTGCAAGACGTCTACAGATGCTTTGTGCTGTGCTTACAAACTTCTCGAAAGGCCTTGAGTCCCAGCACTCCAGAAACAGAGACAGAAGGATCTCTGTGAAGTTGAGACTAGCCTGGTCTACACAGTGAGCTACAGGACAGCCAGGATTACAGAGAGACCTTAACAGAACAAGCTGGTACTGGTGGCGCACAGCTGTAATCCCAACACTTGGGAGGCAGAGACCAGTCTAGTCTACAGTGTAAGACCTGGGACAGCCAAGACTATGCAGAGAGACCGTATCTCGAAAATAAACAAGTTAATTAATAAATCAAAAACAAGAAAACTGGGCTGGCGAGATGGCTCAGTGGGTAAGAGCACTGACTGCTCTCCCGAAGGTCCTGAGTTCAGATCCCAGCAACCACATGGTGGCTCACAACCACCCGTAATGAGATCTGATGCCCTCCTTTGGTGCGTCTGAAGACAGCTACAGTGAATTACATCAGAGCAAGCAGGGCAGCAGAGGTCCTGAGTTCAATTCCCAGCAGCCACACACATGATGGCTCATGGCCATCTGTACAGCTACAGTGTACTCATACACATAAAATAAATAAAATAAATCTTTAAAAAAACAAAAACAAAAAACAAGAGAACCCCTTTTGTACATTTTCAAGGTAAGCTAAAATGTAACAAACTTTCTAAACCAGAAACCACGAACTTGTACCAGGAAAAATGAAGCACCTGACACTTCCTACACTCCGCACCTCAGTGCATCTGAAAGACAGCTTAGAAACAGCTGCTCCAGAGCCTCCACAGGGGAAGCACCTTTACAAAGAAGCAGAAAGCCAAGCAGAGAATGGGGTACCTCTGCCACTACAAACCTCAGTTGCCACCTTTCCCTAATCCTCTTCCCAAAGGTGCCAGAGGCCATGGTGCCTTCCCACTATGGTCCCCAGATGGAAAAGAGAAAAGAGGGAGGAGGAAGGTCATGAACACTAGCAGACTCACTTTCTTACTGGTGACAGGACACAGAGCCTCCTCCCTTCCAGCTGCAGGGCACCTCTGTGTGGGCTCAGCCTGATCTCTCATCCACTCAACTGTTCTCCTGAAACCTTGTTACCCTGAACACATACAGTTCAGAGAGAATCTGTTCACCAACAAGGAAACTCTTTTTCAAAAATTTTGGGGCTGGAGAGATGGCCCAACTGTTAAAAGTATGCACTACTCTTGCAGAGGGCCTGAATTTGATTCCCAGCACCCACGTCAGGCAGCTCGGGCCTGTCCTAATTCTAGCTACAGGGCTTCGGAAACCTCTGGCCTCTGTAGGTCTCAGCACTCATACATACCTACCCATATAATTAAAAATAAAATACAATCAGGCAGTAGTGGCATATACCTTTAATGCTAGCACTTAGGAGGCAGAGGCAGGCCGATCTCTACGAGTTCAAGGCCAGTTTGGTCTACGGATCGAGTTCCAAGACAGGACTATATAGAGAAACCCTATCTCTGAAAAAAACAACAACAACAACAACAACAACAAATAAATTTTCCTTAAAAAATTGTTGCTGGGCAGTGGGGGCTCATGCCTTTAATCCCAGCACTTGGGAGACAGAGGCAGGTGGATTTCTGAGTTCGAGGCCAGCCTGGTCTACAGAGTGAGTTCCAGGACAGCCAGGGATACACAGAGAAACCCTGTCTGGAAAAACCAAAAACCAAAGTTGTTAGCATGAGATCAATAGATAGACCATTTGCCCAGCACAAAATCCAGGATTTGATCCTTGGTACTACATAAATGCTTATTTATAATCTCAACATTCAGGAAATATACAAAATGATCCTAAGTTCAGGATCACCCTCCAACACAGGGCATCTGTGAGTGGACTGACATATAGCCTGTCACTGGTTAGTCTGTGATAATGACCATCAGTAAGCACAAGAGAATAGTTTGAACCATTTGCTTGGTGATTCAGGTCAGAGTAGACATGGAAGGCTGCTCAGCTGAGGCAGGAGGCCACCGGATACATGTCCTACAGAGAAAAGCTAGGAGCTGGAGCATGGAACCTTTCCTCTTCCACATGATTCTTGGCAAGCAAGACCCAGAATTCTACCACCACCATTAACAGTTTAACGCTGCTGTGAGTGGAACAAACGCTCTCTCTGTAGCTGGGGTTTATAAAGCTGAATCTGTATCTAAAACGCCATCTGAGCCCCAAACACCCAAGCCAGTCTCTGGACTAGTCCTGAGTCCAGGCGAGCCTACAAACACTGCCTGCCTCCAGACAGACCGCATCTGGGTTCAGAGTCATTCAGAAGACTCCATGGGTCATAGCTAGTTCCCCTCACTACACAGCTCAGCCCAGGGCACATACAACACCTCACACTGCATGAGACTGAAGTGGCAATCTTAGGGGGGAAAAAAAACCCCAAACCTTCTAACTTCCTGCTGACGCTTTGCTGTAAAGTAGCAGTGGCCAGCACCGAAGAGAGAACCCTGAGCAGCCAGCCACCCTACTCCTAAGAGACTACGGACCAATAAGCTGGCCCAGAGGAAAAGCACTTGTTCCAAGAGCTTGCTGACCTACGTTTCATCTCTAGAATCAAGTAAAGATAAAGGAGAGAACCAATTCCACAAGGCCATCCTCTACTCTGAACCCATGGCACGGCACATGCACCCTGCTACACACACATCATACACTCACAAACACACACAGTAGACTTTTAAAATTAAAAATAAAATAAAACCAGACCACACATCTTACCAAGGACCATCCGAAGAGCAGTGGCCTGCCCTTGTTGGCTCCAACACCTCTCTTGCTTGCCAAGAGAAACTAAGACGACAATGGTAAGCTAAAGATACTACTAACCACAAAATGAGTTCAGCGGCTCACTTGTAAAACAACTGCTCTCATAAATCCCAAGTTTGGTTCTCAGCTCCAGGAGGTCACCATCAGTGAACTCATAGGCACACACCCCTACAGACACACAGGCACACAGAAAAAAATTATCAATTTTTAAAATAAAAATTGAAATCCCTCTGCTTAATGGAGATAAAATTTTAGTAAAGATGTACAAATACCACCCAAAGTCTTTATGCCCTTTATTTCTTTAATACAGAAACTTCGCTTGAAGTAGTCCTGTCCCTAGTTCTGTCTGCAGAGCTTGCCTACTTAATAAATTTCTAGAAATATTGTTAGATTAACTTATTTTTATTTTACATGCATAAGTATTTTGTCAACATGTCTATCTCTGTCCTATATGCTTGCCTAGTGCCTTTGGAGGTTAGAAAAATGCTTCAGGTCCTCTGGAACTGTTGTGATATAATATACAGCTGTGAGCAGCCTTGTGGGAGCTGGGAATCAAACCCACTCTTTGAGGGCAGCCAATGCTTTTAACCACAGAGCCATCTCTGCAGTCTTAACTATCTAATTTTTTTAAAGATTCATTTATTTTGTATTTCTTTTTTTATTGGTTATTTTATTTATTTACATTTCAAATGTTATCCCCCTTCCTGATTTCCCCCATATTTTTATTTCTATGAGTACATTGTTGCTGCCTTCAGACATACCACAGAGGGCATCAGATCCCATTATAGATGGTTGTGAGCCACCATGTGGTTGCTGGGAATTGAACTCAGAACCTCTGTAAGAGCAGTCAGTGCTCTTAACCACTGAGCCATCTCTCCAGCCCTGGCTATGTCATATTTTTATGGAAGAAATGTTTAGTTCTGGAAAAGGTAAATGCTTGTGAAATGTTGGAGGCCTTGGGCACTCCATGCTCCATTCCTTCCTTTACTATAAGTGATCATATATGTGTCTTTCCTGCTATGTTAGGGAAATGGCCTAAGAGTCCAAATTATAGGCTGTATAGAAATACTGCACATAAACAGCAGACATAAATACTGACCAAATGCTGGGCAGTGGTGGTGCACGCCTTTAATCCCAGCACTTGGGAGACAGAGGCAGGTGGATTTCTGAGTTCGAGGCCAGCCTGGTCTACAGAGTGAGTTCCAGGACAGCCAGGGATACACAGAGAAACCCTGTCTCAAAAACAAACAAACAAACAAAAAACAAAAAACAAAAACAAAAACAAAAACAAACCAAACCAAAAAAAATACTGACCAAATGATCTCAAGTTTGGTCTAAAATGAGTATTTGGATATATACTTATTACAAGTGTTTAGTTAAAGCTTTTTCTTAAATCTGAGATACACAGCTCTTGGCATCTCTTTTCTTTGTAAGTATTATAAATGTTAATATAGTCTTCATTTTTTTACCATATGTTATATTGAAATAGACACTGCAATAAAAAAAGTGAAATTTAAAAATACAAATAAACTTTAGCACAAATCTCCCTGCTTAATGGTGATGACAGCTCAAGTTCATTCACAAGTGCCCGGAGACACCACTGGGGCAGCACGCACTCTTACATGAATAAATCAGTCTCAATTCCTTAAGTCCCTAAGAATGAAAGGAATTAGAATCTTTAACTGGGAAAGAATGCTGACGGTTCTGAAAAGGAATTTAAGTGTGTCTTGTGTAAAGTAAGCAAATAATGATTAATCCTTCGTCCTCGGGAGAGCTGCTCCTGAATCCTGTCAAGCATCCATCCAGTGCCAAAGGAAAACAGCTAGCTAGACCACCCCCCAACACTCAACATGCTTGTCCCAGAAACACTACAGCTCTGTTCTCCTCGGGTGGGGGCCTCAGCATCTATTAGCACCTGGGGACTCACAGTGGCTCATCCACCAAGCCACCACGTGATGACACTCACACGCACAGTCTCCTCTGCCCAGCAGGAAGCTGTGATTGTCAGTTGTTCCAGCAACAGCCTCACGTGCTGTTTCTTAGCATCCAGAACCTGCAGCAGATATGGGGCGGGTCCACAGACCTGTCGCCAGGGCAACGGCCACCATATTCCCAGAATCCATTGGGGTTCAGCTCCCACCTTTACCTGGACTGCTACGTCACGACATATATATATATATATATGTATATATATATATACATATATATATATATATGTACTTTCCTCCATCTTTCTCTCTCTTTTCTTCTCTCTCTCCCCTCTCTCTTCCTGCGCTGCTACCCCCCTACCCCTTCCAATTAAACCTCTTACACGTGGAACTGCCTGGGCCTGGTGTCTGCAGACGCTTCCCGCCGCGACTCAAAACCCATCACTGTTCCCACCCAAACTCAGCAAGACAAGTGCCCTTTTTCTCCAGCAAGACAAGATAAACTCATCTTTAAAGGGCCTTTAAAACATAAAATGTGATCACAGTTTATCTTACTGAAAAAATAAAAATGACTAATACCTATTGTCTTCAACCCCCAGCACCATTAATTAATTAACTAATGAATGAATGAATGAATGAAAAACAGCCAGATATGACCAGATACACACCTGCCATCCCAGCACTCCAGAAGGTGAGGAAAATGATCTGCAGGCCATCCTGGTCTACAGAACAAGTTCCTGGCCAACCTAGGCAACACAGCAAGACCCTGTCACAAAGCTGGGAAGTGAAGTCTACAGCAAAGCTCATCCAAGACTGGCCATATTGCCATACTGCCACACATACCCAGCAAGCACCCAGAGTCCTGAAAACACAGACTGCCCGTGTTTTAATCCATGCACAGTCAGGATATTCGAGCGGGACCTGAGGCAGGAAACTGCAGTGATGGCCCTATACCTGCTGTTTGTAGGTCTGGCAGAAGCCCAGGGTGGAAGCTAGAAGAAGGCAGACATTAAACTGGGTCAGACACTAAAACTGGCAAGGTCAGATTATAAAAAGGAAGCTGATTTTAAGGTAAAGGCTCTCACTGTACTTTATACCCACCCACCTTCACACTACAAATGAAGTGGGTGTGGGGGTACAGCTGAGCTCCAGCTCCTGGGAGAGTGCCTTGCAAAGGCTCCAGAGCATAGCCCTGGCATCTGAAAAGCCAGAGCCAGAGCAGCCTGGCATCTCCAGCTCTGCCCCTGAGTAGAGCCACTAGGAAGCTCGAGGTTGCCATCTGGGTTCATAGAGGTCTACAGTGGCACCTCCCAGGCAGCCAGGATGAGGACTCTCAACTCCTAAGAGGACACACTCCTTAAAAAGTGGCTTGATACTGCCAAGTATGTCATACAGCTTTTAACTCTTAATATTTATTTTATTGGGTTTTTTTTTCTTTTCTTTTTCCACCTAGCCCCCTTTGGTTTTCTGAGACAGGGTCTCTCCACATACCCTGGCTATCTTAGAACTCACTATATAGACCAGGCTGGTCTCAAATTCAGAGATCCTCCTGTCTCTGCCTCCTAAGTGCTGGGATTAAAGGAGTGTGCCACCATGCCCAGCCCTTATTATTTTAATGTGTTTGTGTACACATGCCCAGTGGGGCCAGCCACATCAGAGCTCAATGAGTGCCTCAGTACAAGCCTTCCTAACCCTGAGGAGACTAGCTGGGTACCTGGAATTAAGTCCTTGTTCTTTTTTTTTTTTTTAAGATTTATTTATTTATTATATGTAAGTACACTGTAGCTGTCTTCAGACAGCACCAGAAGAGGGCGTCAGAACTCATTACGGGTGGTTGTGAGCCACCATGTGGTTGCTGGGATTTGAACTCATGACCTTCTGAAGAGCAGTCAGTGCTCTTACCCACTGAGCCATCTCACCAGCCCTAAGTCCTTGTTCTTAAAACAGACAAATGGACAGCTAAACAGGTCAAATGACCACAAGTGTCAGGCGGAGACAATGGACATGCATTTGAATAGACATCTCCAGATAGAGAGGTGTGAAACCACAGCCTTAGTGTGAATTGGCATTTCCAGAGAGGGATGAAACCATGGCCTCAGTGTGAATAGGCATCTCCAGACAGATAGGTGTGAAATCAAGGCCTCAGTTTCATCACACCCCCCTAAAGTCAAACATTCTTCTCTCTGCAGAGCCTGACTTGAATTCGATGTCCACAATGCCCAGGCCAGAGGGTGGAGACACGATTCACATGTGCTCTTATTGCTCTTTGAGAGGTCTCAAAGTGTAGTTTCTAGAACCCATGACAGGCTGCTCACAACTTCCTGTCACTCTACCTCCAAGTGAATCAAATGCCTTGGACTTCCACAGGCACCTTCTTTACCACCCTGCCACTGCAGTGAATGAGAGATATAATCCCCAACTGGTTCCTTCTTTTGCAGAAAGACAGTAAGGGAAATGTTTCTAATTAGACTATCAGAAATGAGCATAGCTAAAGAATGCTTCCTGCAATCAGGTCCTGCAAGACACACTAGAAAGTATAAACACAGGTGCTACGGCTAACCCATGCTCATCAAGGCTAGCCTGTATGCGCCCAGTGGCTCAATCCTATCAAACTGTTGGCCCTGGTGAAAAAGGCTGTGTCACAGGGAGGAAGCTCAGACAAGTAAGCCATGGCCTCGTGGAAAGGTCTCACTTCAGTTTTACAACTGAGCACTTTTGGAGTAAGAAGTTGACTTGGATGCCAGGAAAATGGAGGGGAATTACCCGTCCTTCATGCTTTTTCTATAAAGGTAATAAAGATATTAGCAACCAGGAACCTTACTGTCTTCAAGATCACCTCAGCTAACTTGTCTAAATTATCATTTATTCGTCCAGTAAGCTCCCAGTGGGCACTGGTGACTAAGCTATGAATAAGAAGGCAGCTTTTATACTACCTGCTCAAATCCAGGCCTAGGGCCTTGTGGCAGACAGCAGTGATAAATTATGATATTCAGGGCAGGGGCAATGTTGGCTAGTGTGAAAGAGTTGTCAAGGAGTCAAAACTCTCGAAGGACAAGCAGGATCCAGAAAGCAGGAGAGAGTGAAGTATGAGCAAGCACCTCAGGAGACCTGAGAGCTGACAGCCGATTCAGGGAGTGGCCTGGAGAAGACGCAAGAGCAACAGTACAAGTCGAGGCAAGTTGCCATCAGAAACTATTTCCATCCAGAGTAACATTAATAAGTCTGGGGCTGGCAGCATGGCTCAGTGGCTGAAGACATTCACGACACACACTGCAAATGAGAGCTGGAGCCCCAGAACCCACATAAAGCTGGAAGCTATCTTCTGACCTCCACAGGCACTCTGTGGCATATGTGCCTACACACATACACCATTCATATACACACGCACATACAAACGTGTACACACACACATCATTCACATATATGTACATCATTCATACAAACGTGTACACACACACCATTCACATACATGGACATCATTCATACATACGCATACACCATTCAGATACACATACATCATTCATACACACCATTCACATATATATACATCATTCATACACACATATACCATTCACAGGCACACAACATCACACACATGCATACTTATTCATATATACACTAAGTGAAATAAAAAATAAATAAATCTGATCTTACCTTAAAGGATAGGCAGCTACAAGATTTAAGGAGCAACTGTTTTTGTTCAACAGCCCTCTCAGTGATTAACTCAATTCTCTTCCCAACCTCTTACATTTGGCTTTTAACTTCCATAACTAAGCTGCCAGAGCACTTGGGAGGTTGAGGCAGGAAGACTGATGTTAGGATGAGGCTAGCCTGAGCTAGAGTGAGACCCTGTTGTAAAACAAAAAAAAAAAAGAAA
>NW_022196905.1:106923345-106933009 GCF_008632895.1 Mastomys coucha
AAAAAAAAAAAAAAAAGAAAAGAAAAGAAAAGAACAAACCAAACAGACATAAAAATGTGATTTAAGGTCTAAGTGAGTAATTTCTAGTTTGCAAGAACTGACTACTTGCCGGGTGGTGGTGGCCCACGCCTTTAATCCCAGCACTTGGGAGGCAGAGGCAGGCAGATTTCTGAGTTCGAGGCCAGCCTGGTCTACAGAGTGAGTTCCAGGACACCAAGGGCTACACAGAGAAACCCTGTCTCAAAAAACCAAAAAAAAAAAAAAAAAAAAAAAAAAAAAAAAAAAAAAAAAAAAAAAAAAAAAAGAACTGACTACTTATAAAAATTTAGTTTTGTGCTTCAGTGGGCACTATCACGGAAAACTAACTCACAAGCCGCAAATTGTGTAACAGAAAGGGTGTTTATAAAAATTACTCTTAAAAAGTAAAACAGTCTCTATTTTACAGAAGACATGCCTGTCTGGGAGTAGGGGTGAGGGAACAAACAAACAAACAAACGCCCAACGCTGCAGCTGTTTTGGAAATCACAATGGCAGTTCCTTCAAAGAGTTAAATACAGGCTTATCAGATAACCAGCAATTCCACTCTTATGAGACAAGAAAATACATTTTCACATACATACTTACAAACGAATGCTCAGAGCTGACTTACTTGTAGTAACTAGCCCAAAAGGCAAACACCCAAACACCCATCGTATGAATGAATACATAGAATACAATGTGTCCATACAATGAAATAGTATTCAAGCATAAATAGATTATTCCACATTCACTACAGAATGTATAAATCTTAAAGTATGTTGATAAAATGAGGAACAAAGACCAACCGAAGGCTGTACACATGTCTGTCTGTCCTACGACAGCAGGTCCACAGAGGTGGTCAGTGGACTAGCACTGAGAAGGAAGAAGGCTGGGGGGAAGCAGTCGTCCACAAGGTGGCTCACCTGGGTGGGAAAATACTCTCAACTGAGTTCAGTGGTCAAATGGCTACACTGCTCTGTGACAATACCACACACACACACACACACACACACACCATGAGTTCTGCACCTTAGGTGAATTACACTGCATGGCATGTGAGTCACAGCTCAATAAAGCCACTATAAAACAAAAAAGAATCCACTGTGCACTGTCAGAGGACTAAGCAAGGTGCTAAAATAGTAGCGAATCTTGCCTGTGAACTTCAGAACCTCAACTAGGGCAACGAAAACCCAAGAGATTCCATTACTAAACATCTAGGTCCTAGGCCGTGCTGAAATATTCATGAAGAATTCCATGTTTTCATACAGAAGGCCATCTCTAGTTTAAAAGACACTGGCAAGTACCAGACGAGTTTTGATAACTCAGAGGTCTGTGACACAGGGAAGCCACTGGATGGAGCACAAACACAGGAGCCTTCAGCACACCAGTCAGTAGGTTGAGTATGAAAGTAGTCCTCACTGTGCCACCCCAGGACAGGTCAGGCACTTCAATTACTGTTTCTAAAGCATCAGCTTGCGACATATCGAAATAGTAAATGTATGTTGTGCCCTCATAAAAACTGAGTCTTCGCTGGGCGGTGGTGGCGCACACCTTTAATCCCAGCGCTTGGGAGGCAGAGGCAGGCAGATTTCTGAGTTCAAGACCAGCCTGGTCTACAGAGTGAGTTCCAGGACAGCCAAGGCTACACAGAGAAACCCTGTCTCAAAAAGAAAAAAAAAAACCAAAAAACCAAAAAACCAAAAACAAACAAACAAACAAACAAAAACCTGAGTCTTCCATATCTGATCTGCACTTGTTCCGCTAAGAAACTAATAACATCATTTCAAACACTCTATCACATAAGCATTAGAGCGACTCCCCACACAACTGGAGTGGATCCCAGAAATGATATTTAAAAATGGCATTTAGCAATCCTGAATCTAATCCTAATTTATACATAGACTACATAGACATAAATACCGATTAGCATGATCTGGTTGAAGCAACCAAAAAAAAAAAAAAACATGAAAACTCTAATGCTTCTGCAGTGACATTTCTCCAGGATATTTATGTTAAATAAATTCCTGACACTGAGAGACTAGAAAGATGAGACTAAGATTAAGTTAAACGCACTTGCTGCAGGCTTAGCAGGTAAGAGCACCAACTGCTCTTCCAAAGGTCCTGAGTTCAAATCCCAGCAACCACATGGTGGCTCACAACCATCTAATGAGATCTGACGCCCCCTTCTGGTGAGTCTGAAGACAGCTACAGTGTAATAATAAATCTTAAAAGGAAAAGAAAAGGAAAGAAAAGTACTTCCTTTACCTCCAGAAAACCCAGGCTGAGCTCTCCACCTGCGCAGGTGGCTCACAACCCTCTGCTACTCCAGCTCCAGGGAATCCCATGTCTCTGGCCAGCAAGGGTGCACATATATGCACATAATCACCACCAACACACATACACACACCTTAATAATTAAAAAAAAAAAAACCTTTTAAATTCATCAGGCTTTAATGTAGTGTCCACAAGTAAAACACACACACACATACAGAGAGAAAGCATGTTCCAATTCCTTAAAATGGTATGTGTCCGTTTGTGTGACTGTCAACTACCAAAATACAGGGCACTTCTAGAGCTATGATATAAGGCATTCTGCTTTACCACATTTTTTTTCTACTTATATATGTGTTTTAGTTCTAGTTACTATTGCTGTGATGAGACACCATGACCAAAGCAGCTTGGGGAGGAAAGAGTTAATTCAGCTTACACTTCCACATCATAGTTTATCATCAAAGGAAGTCAGGACAGGAACTCACACAGGGTAGGGACCTGGAGGCAGGAGCTGAAGCAGAGGCCATGGACGGGTGCTGCTTACTGGCTTGCTCTCCGTGGCTTGCTCAGCCTGTTTTCTTATAGTACCCAGTACTACCAGCCCAGAGGTGGCCTCACCCACAATAGGCTGGGCCCTCCCCCATGAATCACTAGTTAAGAAAATACCCTACAGGCTTTCCTACAACCCCATCTTATAAGGCACATTTCTCAATTGAGGCTTCCTCCCCTGTGATGACTCCAGCTTGTGTCAAGCCGACAGAAAACTAGCCAGTACAATATGTAACCTCCTAGATTCGATGTTTAATGTTAGGCTGTCTATCCAAACATCACTGAGTGTGAAACACACTTCCAAGTCTCCCTAGATCAGTGTTCTCTAACATATCCATATGAACTACAATTTGCCTTCACAACTGAGCAGGAAGCAACTGCTTGTCCTTAATCATGTTCTTCCCTCTGCTAGCAGGCCCTGGTGTCAGGATTCTGCCAGACAAGGACAATGAGACGCATTATTATATAGGGTGACTAAGAGCCTCGAAAGTACTGTTTTAGAATATAATCCCGGTAGGGAAGGCCACGGGATGGGAGTACAACACTTTGTGCCAACCATTCCCCAAACTAAACATATGTGGCCCTGTGTATAAGCACGCTCTGCGGTCAATTCTTTTAAAATGCTTACAGGAAGCAATCCTGGAAGAGATGAACAACTTGCAATTTGCTTCTCACTCTGAATTCCACGGCCGAAATGTGTAGAGCAAGCCGTTCTGACACCACAAAACAAGGGCAGCCTACATGAAGGCCAAATATAGGATGTGATTCTAAACCACGACGGAGAGAAAGCCTGCATTTCCTTTTCCAGCCTGCAAAAACCCTTTGAACACTCCCAAAAAAGGACGTCGGGACCGGCACCTCCCTCCGGGAGGAAGCCCCTTTCTTCTCGACAAGCCCTGCAGCCGGCCACTTCCCCCAGCGCATTCACAGCACTGGAGATAGGGCTGCTGTGCGTACGCCCGCCGGGGGACCGGCGGCAGAGCTGAGCTGGGCGTCCCCACCCTCCACCTCTGATGTCATCCTAGCCATCTCGGCGCGGCTGAGCCCCACCTGCCCCGCGGGTCACTAGGTTCCACACCCGGACAGGGTTCCTCCTCCAGGCCACGCCGCTGCAGCCCGCCCCCGCCCCGGGTCTTCAGGGTCCAGGAGGCCATGCACCCGGAGCAAGGCGGAGCCCCGCCCGGACGCGCCCCGCACACCCGGCCCCGCGCACCCAGCCCCACGTGAGCGTTTTGCCCGCGGCCTCCCCGCAGCACGCAGACACCGCCTCACGGGTGCCGGGCCCACGGCTGCCCGCAGACGGCCATTCCCCGGCCGCAGCACCCGGGCACGCGCGTGCGCCCCGCACATTCGGCGCCGCGGGCTCCTGTCAGCCCGGAGCTTCACACGCGAGGACCGGAGGCCCGCCCGCCCCGGCTAGCTCCGGAGCTGCCCCTCCTGAGCGCGCGCCGCTTACCAGAGCCCGGGTGCCTGAGGCGCCGCCAAAGTCCCAGCTGCAAAGCCCCGCGAAGCTTCCAAACGCTGCCGCCTCCCGCCTGGCACTGAGCGCCGCGCGGGGGAGGGGCGCGGCCGCCGCTGCCCAAGCCTCCTTGCGCAGGCCCCGCCCCCGCGCCGTGCCGCGCCCAACCAGCGCAACCGAACCGCGCTTCGCCACGCCCACTTCCGGAAGGTCCGGGTTAGATGCCCGGCTCTCCTTAGAGCGACCCCTCTGGTGGCACGGGATGCAAGGAGGCTCGGAGCACACGCCCGCTTTCCGGGGCACTTGAATGGCCGGGTGGCCACGCCCACGGGCTCCTTCCAGCCCCACCCAGTTCTTTAGAACCAGAGCTGGCATTCTTAAGCTCCACCCACAGCCCTGCGGAGCCTCCCTATGAGTTTGGTCGTTTGAGCGCAGCTAACTGCCCACCGACTCCGTGAGCCGGGGCCGGACCCCACCAAAGCTAGCTTTCCCCAGTTCAGCGCCGCAAATCCCAGCTCGGATTTCCTGAAGCCCGGGGGAACCTATTATCATCCTATTTGCTGTATCTCAAGCCACGCCCACGGTCCTGAGACTACTGAAACCGTAAGCCCCAAGTTCTTAGAAGCCCTGCCTCCGTCAGGTCTGGTTCACCCCTCTCACCCACGCTCGCTCTGTCCCACAACCAGCCAGGGCAGGGTGGCAACACACCTGGACCACACCTACCAGAGAGAGAGCCAAAGACTCCTTTCCTCTGGTGAAGCAATGAAGATTGCCTGGCTGAAGTCCCTCCATATGAGCATGTGGATATGTGTCTCAGCCCTATTACTCTCAAATGAACTGACCCAGGGGTCATTTCACTCATCTCTGGATTTCAGTTTCCTAATCTTGAGTGTAAGGCTATCCCATTACTAGCCAAAGTCCCTTCAGAAATATCAAGCTTTGAAATACCAAGAACTAAGGAAACTGGGTCCAGGGAACTGGGCCAGCTGAGGGGTTAGGCCATTTATTTCCCAAAGCAGGGCATCTTTACAATTCGCAGGGAGACGAATTTTCACTTTGTTTTAGCCTCAGAAATCCCCAGGAATCTGTGGTCGGCGTTCAGTGGTAGGGCCCCTGAATTCCTGTTGCAGGAATTAGGTTAAACTGTCACCCCAAAATAGAAGGCATGCCAGGCAGTGGTGGTGCTTGCCTTTAGTCCCAGCACTGAGGAGGCTGAGGCAGGTGAATCTCCGTCTGTAGTTCCAGGCCAGCCTGATCTACATACTGAGTTCCAGGACATCCAGGGATATGTAAAGAAACTCCATCTCAAAAAAATAAAATAAATAAAATAAAATAAATTAGGCAATGTATGTGTGTATAAATTATGAGTTGTGTAAATCAAGGTCTACCAGAACCAAACAGCTTGCTCAGCAAGATTTTTATTTATTTATTTTTGGTTTTTCAAGTCAGGGTTTCTCTGTATAGCCCTGGCTGTCCTGGAACTTACTCTATAGTCCAGGCTGACCTCAAACTCAGAAATCCACCTGTCTCTGCCTCCCAAGTGCTGGGATTAAAGGCGTGCATGGTGCATTCCTGTGGTGCCAGGAACCAAGAGTCTGCTGTAAAAGCTGGAAGTGCCCTTGATTGCAGAGCATCTCTCCAGCAGGAGCCTAGTTTCTCTATCTGTGACTATGATAGCAGCCCCTCCCTGGCAGGCCTAGTTTCTGGCTTTACACACACACACACACACACACACACACACACACACACACACAGCACCTATTGCTGTCAAGGCAGTGACTCAACCATATGGAGAGTGGGTTGTGTTTTGCCTGTAAACAGCCTATGCTAACTGGAGGGACTTAGTACTTCATACTAGCAAGATTTGCCACTCCGCTTAAGTGGGATAGAGGCGGTAAAGCTCCTGTTGCAGTCACCGGCATATGGTGATGTGGAAAAACCAGTTGCTTTTGTTATGATCCTTATACTTAATTAAACAAGGGCATAGACTGTGGGGGTTGTGTGTGTCGGGGAGAATGAAGAGCGCAGACTGCCTGAGAGAGAACTGAGAGAAACATAGAACACGGACCACGCCTTGGGAAACAGAAGCCATCCAGCCGAATACTGCAGGCACCAAACGCCTGATGCTGCAGAATTGTCAGAAATTCTTGCAGCAACCCAGTGGCCATTGAAAAACTTCCCAAAATCCAGCTATAAAGGTGAAGACATGGAGAATTAGATACATTAACTTGCCTAATGATACCCAGCATGGAGCAGGTGGAATCCTCGTCCGTCCGTCTAACGGCACAGCCTGTTCTCTTAGCTGGTTAGTGATTACCTGGACTGACTGCCTCAGGGGCAGCAGACGAAAGAGGAAAACCATGGACTTTGGATTTCTGACAGGTTCATTTAATTCAGATTGAACTTAAGACATTGTGTTATGGATATTAGACAAATCAGTTCCCCCCATCTTATTGGTGCATGTGTGTGTGTGTGTTTGTATGTGTGTGTGGTGTACATGCACCTATGTGTGAAGTGGGTGTGTGCATGCCAAAGTCAAATGAGGACATCAGGTGCCCTGCTTTGTCAATTTCCACCTTACTCTCTTGAGACCAGAGTATCTCACTGAACCTGGAGCTGGGCTGGTACCCTTCAAAGAAGCCCCAGTAGTCCTCTCTTACACCTCCCACAGAGCTGGCGGTAGGAGGGTGGGAAGGGAGGAAACCGCAGCTGTGTCCAGCATTTAACATAGGTACTAGGTATTTGAACTCAGGTCAAGCGCTCTTACCTGCTGAGTCCCATTTCCCCACTTTTTCTCCTCTCTCTGTAAAAGTGCAAATGCTTCAGGAAGTGATTTGGAGGAAGTAAGAGTTTGGGGTTTTGTTTGTTTGTGACCCTGAGGCTCTAAACTAGGGCCTCTACCAGTGAGCTCACCCTAACCCTCCCAAGCGCCCCTACTCGTGTGTTAAGCCCAGATATGTCGCACATGGGAAGGCCAGAGGACAATATTGGAAGTCTTTATCACACCCTACCTTAATTTAAAAAAAAAAAAAAATGCTTACCAATTACTACCTCCTGTTGTGTAACAGTTTCCTCCAAGACTGAAACATGTCATTCTTCAGGGAAGCTCCTTAAGCAGAAAGATAAACAACTCAATACTTCTAGGAAGTCCCTGAAACTGACCAGATTCACTTGCCCCTCCCTGCCAGAGTAAGCGATAAAAACCAAGTTTCTTTCAGCCAAGCCCAGCTGCAAAGAAGACTCTGAAACCAGCCCAGCTGCCTGGAAGAGGTTTAGACCAACCCAGGCACCTGGAAAGGACACTCTAACCTGTCGAGATACCTGCAGGCTGTTCGGTGTGCTCCAGGTTCCCAGCTTTGTGAGCTGTCACCCATGCTGGGGTGGGCTTTAGTGATGTAGCTGTCTTTGAGTCCTTTCTGCTCCTGTAAGTAACCCTTCACCCATATTCCTGTACAACCCCAATAAAACTCATTGTTCACCAACTTGAACTTTGGTATTATCTGTATTTTGATCTGTCATGAGTTGCCTATCTATAGGGTGCATAGACATATATGTTGTGTCTCCCCCGGAAAAGTTTTGTCACACAACAACTCAACTGGTTGGCCATCCAGCTCCAGGCCGATCTTCACACCTAGCTCTGGAATTAGAGCTGCATGCTACAAACCGTGATTTCTGCATTGGTGTTAGGGATCCAAGCTCAGTTCTCCACGCTTAAGCACTGTAACCGCTGCGAGAGCTGCTGATCCATCTGTCCCATCCCCCCACCCCACCCCCGCCTCCCAGTCTTTGAACAATGAAATTAGAAGTAAGATATCTGATGACTCCAAATTCCCTCAAGATGACATCAACACAGAGCGGATCTCAAGGACTGGACTTCCTAGCTGCTGTCCATTTCTGCTCCTGGTCCCCCCCCTCCTCCCTCCCTTCCCCTGCAGATCTTTGTGAAGATCCTGTCAGGCAGGTGACACCATTGAGAATGTCAAGGCCAAGATCCAAGACAAGGAAGGCATCACACCTGACCAACAGAGGCTGATAATCGCCAGCAAACAGCTGGAGGATAGCCGCACCCTGTTGTACTACAACATCCAGAAAGAGTCCACCTTGCACAAGGTGCTACACCTGTGCAGTGGCATCATCCAGCTGTCCCTTCCTCAGCTTGCCCAGAAATACATCTGTGACAAGATGATCTGCCACAAGTGCTATACATACCCATACCCCCGTGCAGTCAACTGCTGCAAGAAGTGCGGCCATACCAACAACCTGTGTCCCAAGAAGAAGGTCAAGTAAAGCTGGGACCATACCTGGTCTGTGACCCCAGGACCAAATAAGGTCCCCTTCCATTAACTGGGGAAAAAAAGTCATGTTTTCTCACTGACCGATAGAAGAGCTTGGAGAATATTAAGATTCACCCTATATTGATTAATCTTGATTCTCTTGGCTTTGAGTATTTGTTCTGTAGAACAAGAAAGGTGCTGAGCAAGCGAGTGACTGAACTCCACTCAGGGTGTTTCCTCGTCCTCTTCTCCCCAGTTCTGGGGATTGAACCTCGTGTTACCTGTGTATCCTACTACCACTGAGCTGCCCCTCGGCCCTAGACCGTTTTCTTTTCTTCTCTGTTTTAAAGATTTTTTTTTTAAAGATTTTTTTAAAATTTATTTATTTCATGTATGTGAGTATACTGTCTCTGTCTTCATACACACCAGAAGAGGGCATCATATCCACATTACAGATGGTTGTGAGCCACCATGTGGTTGCTGGGAATTGAACTCAGGACCTCTGGAAGAGCAGTCAGTGTTCTTAACCAATGAGCCATCTCTCTAGCCCCCTTAAAGATTTTTTTTTAAAGATTTATTTTATATAAGTACACTGTCATTGTCCTCAGACATACCCAGAAAGGGCATCGGTCCCATTACAGATGGTTATGAGCCACCATGTGGTTGCTGAGAATTGAACTCAGGACCTCAGTCCATGCTCTTACCCTCCAAGCCACCTCTCCAGCCCTTCTTCTCTGTTTTAGAGCATTATAGAGTAACTTGTCAATGTTAAAACTAAGACAAACAAATCACCCGGAGCCTTCAGCCATTTTCTGGCAAAACAGTAAAACAGCATCCGGAGTCTGTGACTGACATTGACACAGTCAAGATAGAAACTACACCTATCCCCAGGGGGTCTCTTCTGTCACATTGAGCTATACCTCCATCCTGCATCCTATTCCTTCACTGCTGGCCAGCACTCACTGGAATTTCTGAAATTTTGGCTTTCTAAACACTATCATAGAAATGAAATCATAACGCTGGACGGTGATGGCTCACGCCTTTAATCCCAGCACTTGGGAGGCAGAGGCAGGTGGATTTCTGAGTTCGAGGC